>NC_027751.1:45302089-45309816 GCF_000695525.1 Brassica oleracea var. oleracea | reverse complement strand
TTGAAAGACTAACTAAAAACCCCCAAATCCAATTCAAATCCACGATGAACGAACAGTAAAAGAAATCCGTATGTTGATTTAAACGAAGAAATTAAAACCCCCTTTTAGATTTCGAACCCTTACACGAAACCCCCAAATCGAAATGAAATCCACGATAAACGAACCCTAAAAGGAAACCGTATGTCGATTTTAACCAAGAAATCGAAACCCCCTTCTCGATTTTCAACCCTAAGACGAAACCCCCAAATCGACTTCCTTAACCTAGAAACCTCTCGAGATCAAATCGAAGCTATCTCGTCCTCGGAGTGATTGAGACTCACCTGAGAGCGTTTACGAGTGACTCCGACGACGAATTGATCGAGAAAATCTCCGGCTCTGGACTCGGACACGAAATCGCCTCAGAGACGGAGAAACCCTAGATTTCGAAGAGAGAAGGGAAAATGGGATCTTTCACGCGAAACCCTTTTTTTCTCACTCAACACGCGAGATCGCGTAGCCACTCCCTCTGCGCCGCGTGGCATGACCCCGTATCATACGGGCTCACTTGGAAGACCCGGTGCACGGGTTGAAACCCATTTATTCATTTCTTTTAATCGAAAAGGCCTATGATACCGAGCCCATGACTCTCTCATAAACCCCCGATGCGGGTGGTCTAAACTAGACTAAACCCACAAGTAGTAGATAAAACTTTTATTTTAAAACAAAGTACATAAGTAACTTAATGATATCTTACGCTGACAGCCAAAGGAGTTGTGATAAACCACGGACAAACTGAGTTGACCCTTATGTTGTCACTTGCCCATTCACAAGCTAAGTTTCTAGCCAGCTGATTCATTGCTCCTGGAATGTGTCCATTTATTAAAGTCTTCTCGAGGGATAATTCTTTTTTTATTTTTATTTTTTTGCATTTAAAGTTTAGACCTAATTATTCGAATGTGTGTTAGTGTATATATAATACCTTTAGTTGCTCCGTAGATGGATCCGACGCTCATATGCACAACCCCAGCAGCGGAGGACATGACCACAATGCTCCCTGAGCCCGAGGCTTTCAATAATGGATGCGCGAGTTGTGAGAGATGAAAAGCTGACTCCAGATTCGTAGCCATCAGAAATGAGAAGTCTTCTGATGAAAATTCTGTGGCAGGCTTTACTATAGAGGTTCCCGCGTTATTTACCTATATACGTATATAATAGACCCAAACCAAACATTTAAAAGACATGACAAAATAAATTAATCTTGACCGGAGGCATATTGATCCTGCTAGTATATATAAATAAAACTTACAAGTATGTTGAGCTTCCCTTGGAAGAGAGAGGAGACAGTTTCCATGAGCCTCGCTCGTTGGTCAGGCAAAGAAACGTCACAAACAGAAGTGGTAACCAGAAATCTTTTTGCTAGCCATTCGTGTAAGCGTTCTTGAAGCTGAGTTTCGTTTCTACCACATGTGTGGACTCTTGCTCCCAACATAGCTAGTTCCTCCACCACAGCTTCTCTAATGGAAATCATATTCCACATGAAATTTGGGGTTGTATAGGAACGGGGAAAAAAATAAAATAAAATCGTATTACGTAAATATAATATTAACTACATTTGAGTTGATTTCTTTAGCTATAAACCCCAAGAACGAACAGGAACGAGTCCAGCTAGACGCCTAGACCTAAAATTCATCAAACGGAGCCAAAAACAAAACAAAATTATAAACTATTTCTCAAAAATAAATAAATTATAAACTAACATATTTCATTTCTGATTACCAAAAAAACATATTTCATTTCTAAAAATCAAAATCTGAAAAACCAAAATGAACCCGGTGAAACTTTTTGATTCAATGGATGATTAAATTGTATATCTTTTACACAAGGAACACAAGAGTTCAATTCTCATATAATACAATTCCTACAAATAATTTAAAATAAAGAACTAGAAAAAAAATCAGCATGGTGCATCAAAAACAAACAGTGAGATCTTGCATGTAGAATTGTCAATTTGCAAGAGCATGACAAGTGAAATGGCGAAAAAAAAACTGATAAACCAAACCAAACCAAAGCGTAAACAGGATTGCATAACCTTTATTTATCATCAAGCTTTTCTTCTTTTCAGGACTATGTTAATTAATGATCGAATTACCATGAAATAAGCATATTAATCTAAGATTTAAAAGAGAACCTCAGATTAATTATTGGATTACTACGAAAGTGTGTGAAATAGGAGAAATGCGAGTATGGGACTGACCCGAGGCCTTTGGAGCCACCAGTCACAAGAGCGGTCATGCCTCCCAGACTCCATCTAGAATTGTCTCTCAAGCTTTCTCTTGTGTTTGTCATTTCTTGTTATGAATTAAGAAGTCGATTATCTTTTTATGTGTGGACGACCGACCCTGTAAATGATCGTTGGCGGAGTCGGCAATATTTTCTTCAGATAATAATGTTTTCCTTTTGGGTTAATAAAAATTCAAATTTAAGGCAAGAGAAATAAAATGTTAGCAAAGCTCTTAGGCCCAATATCTAACTAGCCCAAATAGAACCAAAATGTGACAGTGGGTGGCTATAGGCATGGGTGATTGGTTTTCGGTTCTGAGTATTTCAGTTTTTGGATGTTCAGTTTTAGTAATTTAAAAACTGTTTGGATATTTATAAAATTTAGTTTGCTTTCAGTTTTGTTATTTCGGTTTTTTTGTTCGGACAACAAATATCTAAAAAAATTTGGGTCTAATTTGATTTCAGTCTGGTTCTGGTTTTTAGGATAATTTCGAATAATATAGAGAAAACATCGGATATGATGGATTATATCCTTTATATATTATTTGAAAAAAAATTGTAAAATTTGTGCTTAAATGATATGTCATCACAATAAAAATTCTTATAGTCATTAAATAAATATATTTAAGTTACTAGAATAATTGCAATACATGAGATTTATTATTTGATCTAAAATCTATATATATTTATACTTTTCATCAATTAAATCATAAAGTTAATTAATAGTCTAAAAATATTCATAATTATTTCCATAAAATAAAATCTACGGATTTACCTAATATGGTTTAAAATATATCTAACAATTAATGATATTTCATAATAAATTTTTGATAAAAATTACGTATCATCTATCATATTCCTTTAATTTCATATTATAAAAACCAATTACAAAATCATGTTAACCATTTGATAAAAATTTATATATTTTTGTATATATTATATTTAAAATTTTAAAATGACAATAAATTAATAAAATTGTTAAAAGTCTCACAGTGATAAGTGATAATGCTTTGATCAATGGTTCAAAACTTTTATTATAAAAAGATACTAATGATCATAAAGCTATACGAAAAGATGTTTCATATAATAGATAGCCAGGTTAAATAAATATTTTAGTATTTTTAGATTAAAGTATACACCATATAAAAAATTCTTAAATAATTTTAGAAATATGTATCATATTTGAACTGATCAAATCATTAACATATATATATATATATATATATATATATTTACATATTTTGTTATTATTTAAAATTTATCTAAAAAAAAATTATTGATTTAGTAAATATTTTATAAAATATCTCATTCCGTGATAGGTATGGGTTATTACCTAGTATATATGTATTAATTTGAACCAATTGAAATGAATTTGATCATTAGTTTTTAGGGTCCAAATGGTAACATGCATAACAACTACAGTGCAATCTAACAATACTAAAAGTTGGATATACTCGAATTCTAGCTATGCAACATAGGATTAATAATTCAAACCAATAGAAAAGAGCCAGCTGGCCCATCTAACATAAGCATCTTTCTTTCTTCAGTTTTTGTCGCCGTAGTGCTTACAGCTTCTGGCTTTTCCACTTCCTACATTTTCGTCGCTTTTCAGCTTCTTTTTCAGATTTAAATCGCTATCCAACTTCTCCTCTTCCCACTGAATACATCTATTATAGCATTCATGATTCATCAAATCAAAGACAGCAACTCCACGAATTACTATTCGACTTCCCCTCTCCACCATATATATACACGCCAATGTCGCCACTCCCTAATACCGCTCAAATCATTTCGGAGTTGGAGTATGAACTGGAGGGGAGCATAAATGTCTGTCCATGGCTAGGTACTACTTCTGCAGTCCCAACTATTTTATGTTTTATGTCAAAGAAACTATTTGCATTAGGATCTCTAACTAATGAGTTTCAACCTGTCCATACCGGACTTTCCGAACGTCTGAAACCTTTTATCTTATTTTCTCAGATCATGGGCCGAGGAGTAAGGAAAGAGAGCTACCGAATCTACCGATCCGCTTTGAAAGTCAGGTTTCCATGTCAGTCCCGACTTTGTGGCCTTTTCTCATCCGACAGAAGAACACTAGGTAAAATTTAGTTTAAGAAGGCTTCTATTTGATTGAAATCTGGCTCATCTTATTCAGTGTTTCCCAATTTGTTTATATCACAGTGCTGCAACTGTAATTAACATCTCAAGCAACATAATATTTCCCAATCAGATGATATGGAATTACTGTTTTTCCTTTAAGAGCACGAGAATAGAATTTTTTTTTTCGTTTTTAATTTCTGGAAGCTGCTCCCTACTCCACGTTCGTTGTCCCTAACTCTCCTCTCTATTATGCCACCAGCCAAGGCCGACACGAGGTAAACCAGTTTGTAAGATCTCAGAGATTCCAACAAGTTCTGACCTTTATGGTAATGCTGAATTGATTATGATGATCTTAATAAAGCTTTTTTTGTTTATATTCATAAATAGTTATATCTGTTGGTGGAATCAGGAGTTGATATCATCAATCTCTGGAACTACCGCAGAAAGGCAATAGCTCTCTTGGTACTTGACATTTTCTTATTGATCATCAAAGTAATATGAATACAAGGGGTTCTGGAAACAGATGGCTTTGATGCAAGCTTGCCAACATGGTCATTGGGAGGTCGGTTGATTCTCATTCATTTTGGTGCTAATGTAAGCACTTGATAAACTTTTATTCTCACATATTGACATAGTGATTTTGTTTGATTATTGGGGTTGATATAATCACATACCATATTAGCTTAAATAGTAGTACTGCTCTGTATCTTGCGGCTCAAAATGGTCATCCTCGGTGTAGCAGGATACTGCTTTCCGAGTATATAATAAGTGTCCCCAATTTCTGGAGCCTGTTGAAGAGTAACTAATCCTCAGTTGCTGGATTTGATAGAATGTTTAATAGTGTTTTGAAATAGTTAAAGCTTATGGCTTCAGTTGACATTATTAGCTGAAGATATCTTTCAAATATATGCAGTGCTCTTTACGAGGTGATAAACAGAGCATCAGATGGAGGAATAACACCTCTTCATGTGGCGGCTCTGTAGGGAGATTTTGTTGCTCATGTCACTCTGGAAGATGGAACCACCATAGATCTTATAGGTATTATCATATTATCTGATTGATGTTGAGATTTTTAAGGAATATTTTGGAGGTATACTATGTTTTTTCCTCAAATCTTTATGGTTTAGTAACTGTATACACACTACTATGTTTGTCATACAAATTTAGATCCTGAGATAAAGGCATGGTTAGAGCAATACAAATATTTTGTGTGATCACCTCCTCCACCAAGCGCATGCATATGAGATTATGACTATGAACAACAGTACAACACGGTTGGCCTCCGAAATAAGTTACAGAGAAAAGTTTTTTGTGTTGCTCTTGGTTCTCTCACTCACGCAGCACATGAGAATTAATTTGTATATAAACAATTGAAATGTTTGGTGAGCCACTATTCTACTTTATATCGATGTGTACGGTTGAAATGTTTTGACTGCATGTCAATTTGTGTTGTTATAAATAAAGTGGATCAAATATGTTACCATTAAAAATTAAATCAATGCAATGTTTACGTAAATAGTAAAAAAAACAAAAAGAGATAATTACACTTAATATGAAGCTTAAACTAAGTTAATACAACAATATAAATTGAATATGAACAAAATGAAATTATATCCCAACTATTCACACGGTATTTGATTTTGAATTATTTTATAGATTTACATACCATATTCGTCCGTCCTTCTATACTAGACAAATAAAAATTGTGTTCAGACAATTATTGAGCACTAAAGGCCTCCAAAAAAATAACCATGCTACTCGCAATCATCAATCTCATAATATATAGAAGTTAAAAACCCATTTTAACTATGGAAAAAAAAATTTCTAGGGCAAAAAAAATGGTAACTATGTCCCATTATGCTAATTTCTATTTTGTACCACTTTTGCCTCTAATGTCCTTTACTATTTTCCAAAATAAATCAAATAAATAGTTTTACAAACTAAAAAGTTGGAAAAATAGTAACTACCGATGAAATACCCATATGAACTTAGTGATATTTTTTTCGAGTTCTAAAAATATTTAAATCATAATTTCAAATTATGTTCTACATAAAGTAGAATTGTCTTTTTACGAAATAGAAAATGAAATCCACTTTTTTTACTGAATCTACTATGTTTTGAATACGTGATCTACAAAAATAATAGTACCCTAAAAATATTTAGAATACACATTCCGCGCTTAACCTATCGCTCTAAAACCTGTAGAATCAAAATCTACACATTACTATAAATCTAAAAACTTGTAGAAAACAAGTTCTACAGATTTACTGTAAATCTAAAACCTATAGAAATCAAAATCTACGCATTACTATAAATCTAAGAAACTGTAGAAACAGAGTTCTACATATTTACTGCATTCTACGGATAAGAATAATCAGTTCCGAAAAATATGAATAGAAAATATTTGGAAATATTTAGATTTCATCTATGAAAAAATAAATTTTTTCAGAAAAAATAAATTAGAATCGTGGGACATAAAGGGCATGTTTAGTTTTTTTTTTAATTTGAGGATTTTAAATTTTTTCTTTTATTTTAACTACTTTAATTTTTATTATATTTTAATATTTACAATTGTTTTGTTAATTGTAATTTTGAATTTATAATTGAATTTGAGGGCATTATTTCCATTTTAAAAATAATTAGTCTAATAGGACTAGGGGTGGGCACTTTACCCGATATCCGAAGTGGCACCCGAACCCGATCCGAAAAATCCAAACCGAAATCCAAACCGAAGTAGCAGAATATCCAAACGGGTAATGAATTAGGAGAGATTGGATATCCGAACCCGAACGGGTAATATCCGAACCCGAATGGATATCCGAAAATAACCGAACATATGTATAATTAACCTTATATTTGTAGTTTACATCTCTCATTTTATATAGAATATTTATATTGATACTACACATATTTTAATTTCATATGATATACATACAATTACGGAGAAAATGATTTCCTACTCACTTAAAATGCATGTTAATCTTTTTATTTCAAGAATTAACAAAAACTTATATCAAAAATTTAAAAACAATAATCAAATTAATGTCTTTTTAGTTTCAAAATGTTATGTCGAGATCTATTAACCATTCAATCTATTAAAAATAAAGAAATTAGTTAAGTGAAAGTTATATTTTTAAATACAATAAATTTGAGAAATGAAAATTTAATTTTGTTTTTTCAAAATCTAAATATCCGAACCCGATCCGAAATAACCGAACCCGAACTAAAAATATCCGAACCAGACCCGAAGTACAGAAATACCCGAACAGGTTCTACACCTCTATACCGAAATACCCGAAAATCCGAAATACCCGAAAATCCGAAATACCCGACCCAAACTCGAACGGATACCCGAACGCCCACCCCTA
>NC_027751.1:45300362-45301292 GCF_000695525.1 Brassica oleracea var. oleracea | reverse complement strand
TTTTTTTGTTCATTATTTGTCATTCATTACTATTAGTTTGGAAAATTTATCACTGAATTTATGGTAAGAAAATGACCATTGATTACGTTTCTGTAAGAATTAATTGATAAATTAGTTACCAAGTTAATGGTAAGAATCATCAATGACCACTCTTCTAAATCAAAATCAAACTTAAATTAAAATATCAAATTGTCAATTTAAAAAATAAATATTAGTAGATAAATATTTTAATTGAAAGCTTATTGAAATAGTATTTTTTTTTATAAAAAAATAAAATAAAAGTCATTTGGAAGACTAATCAATAGAAGAAAAAAAGTTTAAAATATAATAAATAATAATTATTATTATAATAATATCCTTTATTGATAGATATTTTTAAATCTTGGGTGTTTTAATTTTACCTTTTCTGTAGGTGATTTAATTTGTTTTTTCTTTTCAATTTTCAAATTTTTTTTGCTGATTGTAAAATATGAAATTATAAATTTTATGTATAGGTTGACCTGATCTAGTGATATTTGGGTTGATTGGTACAAGTTGTAACTTTGGATTTTTTGCTTTAAGATTTAAGCCGTAGATTTTGTGGTTTTAGCTTTAAATTTTATTGATGTAGGTTTATTTCAAAGTTTTAAAAGCACTAAACCTAAAGCTCTAGAAAAATTGATTTCTAGAGCCATTATATTTCCTTTTAAAGATTTTGGACTCTAGTTTTAGTTTTTATTAATAAAGCTTGATTGCTTTGATTTTATTGCTCTAGAGAGAATTATAGCTGTGTAGAGCACTCACAGCCAACACCAATCACCCCCATATGTAATCGAATCTTACATTTGAGCCACTATAATCTATATTATAATGATACAGTTTCGAGACTCCTTAAGCTATCCAAGTAGGCAAGCATGTGGGACCCACCTCTATTATTTTTTTTAAATGTCA
>NC_027751.1:45292853-45300262 GCF_000695525.1 Brassica oleracea var. oleracea | reverse complement strand
AAGGGCTTAAGCTTAAGGGGGAGATTGTTGGAGTAAGCTTGAAGAAAGTTCGAGGAACAAGTAAACCTATTCCTATTTGGATTATGAACTTTAGAGATAAGGATCATATTGTGTTTTACTATTAGGAATAGGAATTTGAGTTATCTATAAAAGCAATATTGTGTGTTTGACATTAGCTATGAGTTTTTGAGAGTTGTGATTTGAGGCTTTAGTTTTTGAGTTACTTTTCTAAAGCATTGAGGTTTGATTAATAAGAAGAATTGATTTTTGTTGAGATTACTTGTGATTCTATAATCCTCAAGGTTGTCATTTAACCAATGTTCGAGGATTATAATATCAAATTATTTGGAATAAAAATTCTTAAATTCTTAAAAATAAAAAGATGGATTTAAAAAAATATATATTTTTGAAAATAAAGTTTTCAAAAAATTGGAAAAAGAAATTTTGAAAAAATAACTTTTTGATTATTTAGTTATTAAATATATTAAGTTAACGGGTTAATAGAGTATTCGTTAATTTAGGTAAAATCTATCTAACAAATTAATTATCCATTTAAAACCTGCTAAGAAAACCAATTTTAACATCCTATTTGTGGTTTATGTTTACAAGTGTCAAGACCCGAAATACAAATACAATAATTCTGAAAAATAGAACATTATCATTTTTCTTTTTGAACATAAAAAAAATAAAACATTTTTTTTTTTGAATGAAAAATAAAACATTATCATTTTTCTTACAATGGTTTTTGCTATAAGCCAAAACCTATAACTACGTCCAACGAAAACATATGGCTTTCCTTTCGTCAACCCTTTTATTCGGAATGAAATACGAAGTAAACGCAAAGATACCACCTACAAGCAAACGAGTTGTTCAAAAAAAAAAAAAAACATAAAAGCAAACGAAAAAATCACAATCATATTGACCTCTTAAGGCAAAGACTTGAAAGATAAACCGTTGATAGTGGCACCTCCGTCAACGCAGATAACCTGACCCGTTATATACGAAGCTGCCGGGAAACACAGAAACGCAACAAGCGATGAGACTTCATTTGCCTCCCCAACACGTCCCATTGGTGTCTTCGTCTCCACTTCTTTTTTTAACTCTTCATGATCCATAAACTAATTAAGAGATTTTGAGATAAGTTAAACTTCAAATGTAATTTTCTTATTCTATTCATAGCATTAAGAGTGTTCCAAAAAAAAAAAAATTCATAGCATTAAGGAAAACTTTCTATTTATTGCCTTACTTTGTTTGCTAAAGGAGTCGCTATGAACCATGGACACACAGAGTTAACCCTTATGCTGTCACTTGCCCACTCACATGCTAAGTTTCTTGCTAGCTGATTCATAGCTCCTGCAACGCGTGAACATATATATATTCTCAAATTTATGTTAGTCTTAGAGCAATAATTGTTTGAGTGTAAGTATATACCTTTAGTAGCTCCGTAGATGGATCCAACATTGACATGCACAACCCCAGCAGCGGAGGACATAAACACGATGCTCCCTGAACCAGAAGCTTTCAAAAAAGGATGGGCGAGCTGTGAGAGATGAAAAGCAGATTCGAGATTTGTTGCCATCAGAAACGAGAAGTCTTCTGCACTAAACTCTGTGGTCGGCTTTGTTATACAAGTTCCCGCATTGTTTACCTATATGTATATGTATATAGACAAAAATCAAACACAATAGATAACAACGTTTCCTTGGAAGATCTTGATCTTGCTAATGATCTTTTCTTGTACATAAACTTACAAGGATGTTGAGTTTTCCTTGGAAGAGAGTGGAAACGGTTTCCATGAGTTTCTCTCGTTGGACACGAGAAGAAACATCGCAAACAGAAGTGGTAACCTGAAACCCTTTTGCTTGCCATTCAAGTAAGCATTCTTGAAGCTGAGTTTCGTCTCTGGCACATGTGTGGACTCTTGCTCCCAACATGGCTAGTTCTTCCACCACAGCCTCCCTATTCACAGCAAACATGCAATGTTAATTTATACATCACTAAGCCTTTCTCTTTTGAGGAAAAGTGTTCATAATTAATTAAACATCAATATAATTATATATAGATCTATGATTGAGTTGAGAAATAAAATCAATTATAATAATTAGTATAGCATATGAAGTATGAGGAATTTGGACTGACCCGAGGCCTTTGGAGCCACCGGTGACAAGAGCAGTCATGCCTCTAAGGCTCCATCTAGATATGTCTCTCGATTTGTCTCCTGTCTCTCTCATTTTTGGTTGGTTATGAGTTCTTCTGCGAAGATCACTTATCTTATAGAAAACATTACGTGTTTGTTTTGAACTTCGAAACCAAAATTCAACATTATGACAGTCAATTTCTTTTTCTTCAAATGGACAATTTTTACATAAAATTCCACATTGTAATAATCACCTTTTTTGTTGAATGGAAAATCTTTCACTAATTTTCACATTATGATAATCAAGCAGAGTTCGTGGGTATAGTATTAGTGCCACATGGGTTTATTCCTTGATTCAATTATTTTGTCTACTTCGTTTTCAAATAAATTTGTTACCTTTTTTTGTTCTTCCCATTTTACTCCTTTTAAAATATTATTACTAATAATTTTTATAAACACGGAAATGAATCACAATCACAATTACAAAATAAAATATTTTTGAAAATAAATCAATACTATTAAAGATCTATATTTAAATGTTTAGTGTTGGCAATTAGATTGTCCACCGCCCTGATACTTTAACTGTTTACTTGATTACCTTATGTTTTTTTTTTAATTCGTTCTCTATCTAAATAGCTTTTTAACACTATCTCGTTAAAAAATGAATATCATGTCATTTATTTGAATACGTCTCCTTATTTGCCCAGTAAATAGCATCACATAATATGGGACCTCGTTCCATATGGACCCATACAATTTTTATTTTTACTCCACTTGTTATTTAATCACGTACTAGGTAATAAACCGTGCCTTGCGCAAAATGTGATTATTGGTTTCATTATTTTTAATAAAAAAACATTAAATCTGTTTAATCTGGATATTGGTTCGGTTTTAAGTTTTTTTTTGGTTTTTAGTCTTCTAAAATATAACTATTATTTTAAGTTAATATTCATTTTAGTTTATTTGATTAAAATGTTTGATTTTTTGGGTTTTTCTCCGGTAAAAACAAAAAATTAATATTATTTGTTTATTTTCATGTTATGAATTTCAGATAGCCGTCATGTCGAACCAATAGTTTAACAAAAAGAAAAGAAAATTATTAAGACAAATCATTTGACTACAATTTGTTCGGTAGTGAAAGAAGCATTAGGAAAAAATATTTCAACTTTCAAAAAAATTAGATACTTCAGTTGTGGTGAATACTTAGTTACAAGGTGCTCACATCAAGGTGCACATGTATGTGTATGTAAAAAGTATATAAAAATAGTTGACAAATATATAAAGATATTGTTAATTAATATTAAATGACATTTTTGTTCAAAATAATACATGAAAGAAAAAAATTAAAATTAATTTAAAATAAAAAATGCCTTGACATTAGTTATTTTTTACATATAAAGAAAATAAAATTGTATCCGTAAATAGAAGTGGTCACAGATCGAATATATGTGTATTTGGAAGCATTCGTGTCGATTCGAACTTTAGCCACCAAGATATTCGGTGACTCGGATATCCGAAATGTTTTAGAATTTTAAAGAATATCCGATTTGATCCGTAAATAAAATAAAATTTTTTAAGATAATTGAAAATTTTAATAATAACATTTTATTACAAAATAAAAAATTATTTAACTTTTTGAATTCTCGTACCTAATATAATAAATTTAATTCATAAAATATTGTAAAACTGATATAAAGTATAATATATATAACGTAAATATATATAATTCTTTACATATATATATATATATATATATGCATATAACATATCGAATTAGATATTCGTTCCTAAAAATATTGGTATTTGTGATTTGCTTCTTTTTTGGATATTGTATTTTTGTATTTGATTTGTTTCATAGAGTTACGGATATCCAGATTTTTTGGTTCAAATCAAAATGGATAACGAACCGAATCAAAATTTATGAATATTTTGCACAACTTTATCCGTAAACAGTAAAAATAATTTATATATAGTTTAGCTTTTGATTCGTTATCTATTTTTATTCGAACCAAAAAATCCAGAGTTTTATTGGAACCATGTATGTGAGTTTTATATTAAAAAATCGTAAAGTACATAGTGTGAACGCATTTATGAATATAGTGTGAACGCGTTAACATACTTATTATCAAATCATTGTAAGGCTGTCTCGTGTGTCTATTATAGTGTGAATGCATTTATTACAATGCTTCTCTTTTAATATATAAGGGATAATTTTGCAATTCCCCCCTGAAATTATTAAATTTCATTAATGACTGATAAAAACAATATCAAGTTAACTGCATAGTAATATTAGTCAACTAGGGCCGGTCCGCCCTACGGGCAGGATGATAATTTAAAAATAATTTAAATAATTAGAATAAATATATTTGATTTTAGTTTAATATTTGTTTTTATTTTAAAATGTTTTGCTCTATATTAGTATGAATGATTATTTTACTGATTGTTATTCTTTATTCAGTTTCATTCTCATTACAATTAACTAATTTTTCTTTGCGGTTAATAAGATTGTTTATTTGAAGTTTTATTCTGTTTTTATTTTGATGGTGTAGAATTGTTGATTTATTTCTTTAATTTGAAGTTATCTAGTTTTATTCATTCTCTTAAATTATTTTATATCGTGTATCTCTTATTCGACTATATAACTATATATTTTATTTTTACACAGTTGTGGATCTATGTTTATAGTTTTTTTTTTAGAATTCTTGACATACATATTTAAAATACATTTTACATTTATTTAGTTAGAATAACTTAACATATATCTTTTATAAAAAAATTATTCATTTTTTTTTATATTTATTTTTTTATTTCTGTATTTTATTCTATTTTTCCTAACAATCATTTTGATTTTTTACTATCTATTAATTTTTTATTGTGGTCTTATTTTCGTAGAAGTTTTTTAAATCTATTATGTATTACTATTTCTTAAAATAGTTATCAATTAACTCCAAATCTGAAACCAATGTCTTAAAATTAATAGTTGTTTACATATAATAAGTCAAATGAATAGTTGATTCCTCTAAAAGATGGAGGAATTAGTTGTTTTATAATCTACAAAAATTCAAAATAAAACAATTGTATTATTATCATAAAAAACTTAGTAGATAAATTAATTTTTTATCTAAATTGTTACGAGAGAAAGATGTCAAAAAATAATTGGTATGAGAGAGAACATCACGTGGGGGCTAAATTAACCACTTGACAAAAAGAGTGGATACAATTTAAACTATAATAGATGATAATGGTCAAAATCTAAGATAAAGAACTAATGAGTCATTTTCAAAAAGGGTCGTTAAAAGTATAGAAAATTAATTAAAACTTCACCCTTAGAGTTATAAACAATAACGAAACTGCCACTCTTCTGATACTTGTTAATAAACTGTATGCACAGAGGAATAATGTTTTATTTTAAAAATTCATCATAAATCCCTCGAATTCTGGTCTTCTCCTATCTCTGGATCTATGGTTTTGACTGTCCACTCTCTCTCTATTTCTCGTCTTCTTCACTGTCATGGTTTAGCAGAACTCCTCTGGTTTTGAGAGTTTTAGGGTTCCTCAATTTTTCCCTCTCTTGATATTCAAAGATCTTTTTTTTCTTCAATCATTCCAGTGATCTCTGAGATCACTTCGATTTGAATCAATCATGGCAAAATTAAAGGTCAGAACTTTGAAGAGAAGATGCAACAAAACCAAGTGAAGAAGGTTACTCTCTCTCTCCCTCTCTCTAAAGTTGTCTCCTTTGTCTTAATTTGATTATGTGATTCCACCAGGACACGAAAGAGATGGACTTTTTCCTATAGTACGGCAACGCAAACCGATACAGGATCCTCAGAATCATCGGCAAAAGAAACTATGAAATCGTGTGTGCAGCTGTTGACATGCACACGGGAGAGAAAGTCGCGATCAAGAAGATAAACAACGTCTTCGAACACATCTCCGACGCGCTTCGTATGCTCCGCGAGGTGAAACTTCTTAGATGAACAAAAGTATTATATATATATATATATATATATATATATATATATATATATATATATGTTTTGTCACCAAACAATGCTCATCTAATTGGAGATGGTAATCACTTATTAATTAAACCATGGGTAATTATGATATTCAGGACAATACATCCTTTTTTCAAATGCTAATCTTTCTCGTTTTGGATTTTGTGCTATTCACATCTGTAATTCATTTTGGTGATTTCTTGTTTTATTCCTTTTCTTCCTGTCAATATGTTTTATCCATCACTGTTAAACATTCACTCTTCTAAATCGATGGCTTGACCTGATACTGATAATAGTACTTTTGAGTATATTGTCCTACTTGTTTGATCAAAAAAAAATATTGTCCTACTTGCTACCTTGCAGAAAAGGAATCACGATAAATCAAGCATCACAGTACAAATTATATAAGTAAATCTCCTGCTCAAACAATTCAAATAATCAGCCCCATCATATAATTTAACTATAGTATAGTTTATTCTAGCTTTACCAAATAGTCAAATAGTGAAGGAGAAGATAGTATCTCGCATGAATATTAAACAACTGATATCTCTTGATTTTGATGAGTTTTAAATTTATATTTTTATTTATTATGATCATTCTTGGTTGCATTTAAGTCTTTATGTTACATTTGCATGCATAATTTCATAAACAGGTGCTAATGTGCACACTTGAGAAGTTTGGGACAAAATCATGAGGTTATGGTTACAATTTACAAAGTATGGGGTCAGAAACGGAGTTATCAAAAGTTCAGGGACCTGTCTTGAAAAATCCCCAAAACCCACCATTGGAGAGATCGTTATACTCTCCGGATTGGTTGACGACGATCCCGGCGGCTACCACGGCGGGTTCAGAGCAAGACGGCGAGACTCGCCGGATCTGAGAGCACGACACCGAGGAGGAGCTGAGTGCGGAGATGGAGTTCGTGGTGAGGTGAGACGACGGCACGAGCTCGGAGAAGGAGAAGACGATGTCTTAGTGATGGGTTCGCACTACAAGAAAACAGGGGGATTCTGATGGCCGAAATCGTCGGAAATTCGTCGGAATAGACCGATTCCGACGAATTTCTGACGAACACGTCCGTCGGTATCATTTCGTCGGAAAAAAAAAATTCGTCGGAATTTCGTCATAACTTCCGACGACTTTCTGACGAATACCGAGAAACGTCATTCTGACGAACTTCCGACGATATTACGATGCGGATACACGAGATCAGAGTTCATCGGAAAAACTACGTACCGACGGAGAACGTTCCTCGGACACTTCCGACGTAG
>NC_027751.1:45277358-45291041 GCF_000695525.1 Brassica oleracea var. oleracea | reverse complement strand
TCCGTCGGAATTGTCCAATCTCAAACGGCTATACAACGGTCATATATATTTGTCGGCAACGGTCACATGGTTCGTCGGAATTCCGTCGGAATATACCGACGAACTTCCGACGACTACAACGGTTATATTTTTTATCGGAATGTCGTCGAAAAGTCGTCGGAAAATTCCGACGAACCAAATTTCGTCGGAATTCCGTCGGAAATGGCCGACGGAATTCCGACGACTTAATTTTTTTGGATTTGGTCGGAAATTTGTCAGTATTCCGTCATAAATTTCCGACGACCTTGGTGTCCGTCGGAACCTCCGTCGGAATTCGGTGTGTTTTCTTGTAGTGTCGTGGTGGTCCGAGCACGATCTCGGCTTTGGAGAAGGAGCCTCACCAGAACAGAGCACGACAAGACCGGAGAGCCTTCACGGTCATTGGAGTCGCGATGAGAGGAAGTTATGCTTGGGTTCAGAACGGTCTGGAGTTGCGGCCTTGAGTCACCGCTCGGGATCATGGCGCACCTTGGAGCGACTGTCCACAACGAGCGATCTAGACCGCTGCATGCTAAGCGAACCGTAGAGCGAGGTTTGTAGCGAGATCAACGACCCGCTCGCATCATCCAACGAAAAATCAACATTGAAGCAAGTAGTAGAGCGGGTACATGAAGCGACATGCCAAGCCCGGCCCGCTCCGAGATGACAAAGACGTGACTTCAAACTGTTGACCGGTTTAATCCGGTTTGACCCGGTTTAATCCGGTTTGGCCCGGTTTAATTCAACTGAACCAAGACGAGTTTAGACCTCTTATAAATAGTTTTAGACTCCAAAAACCCTAATTTAACTCATTTTCTCTCAAGACTTTGTCTACACTTGTAAAAGCTTGAATCTTTTGATAATCTAAGGAAGTACTTCATCTTATATTTGTGTTTCTCTTACTCATTAACATGATTAGCCTTGATCCTTACATGAGTTTAAGGTTTCTCATGGAGATTAGTGAGTAGTGAACTTGTGATTCATGAGTTAGATAGATTAGGGTGATTAAGTGGATATTTATGATGTTTATTGCTTGATTAACATTGTTCTATGCTTGCTAAGTGTTCTTAATGCTAGATTAGACTTGATCACTCTCATCTAGACCTTAAGCTATTTTATGTCCGGAAGTTGTTTGTTAAAATGCTTGAATGAACTTAGCATTGTCTTTTACATATTTGGCCAACGGCAGTTGATATCCGAGATGTTTAAGTAGTTAGTAGACTTGTGATTTATGCATGCTTGAATGTGTTAGCCAACGGGAGTTGATGTTTGATGCATGACTAGGATAGAGATTATTATCACGGGAGTGGATTAATCTATTTTGAATGAGATCTAGACCTATAGACTTGTTGATTGTTTTGTTTGAACATCCTAGATTGAACCTTGATCACCTTATATCAATTATCTTTGGCCATGGATCCATCCTTAGCATTTGATTGAAAGTTCTTGCACTTATTTCTTGATTGGATTTGAGACCACCTTGTTTATATTTCTAGGATATTAGCTTGTTACAAATCATCTATCTTCTTGTTTGCTTAGATTAAGGAAGTTTGTGTATTCTTGGTGTTGTAGATCTCTAGTTCCTTGTGGATTCGATCCTAAAATGCTACAATGACATACCATTCGATTGTAGTATTGTTGGCACATTAGGTTAATTGGTGTGTGCTTAAACGCTTAATCAACAACCAACAAACGTCTTGTGCTAATCATTTCTCATCTATGCAATAATCACCATGAAGCAGATGGGTGAGTGAGTGAGTTCTGTGCGGTTTCTGGCATATCGATCAAAGGGGTTCGAAGAAGTGTTTCTCGCATTTGTTCCTTCTTTGACATGCTCTCTAAGACCCTCAGGCTATAGCTTGGAACCAAAGATCAAAAAATGAAAGAAGACCGTTAACACAAAATAAGAGAGTCCCTAGTGGTACATTAACGTGATACAACTGTAGACGGGAGGGCAGTAGTGAGGACTGAGGACACGTTCAGAGGCTGGCTGTTGGTCATCCGAGAACGGTAAGACGTCAATAAGACACCCTCGGTAGGATGAGCATGGGTTGAAGCTTTGTCTTGCAAACAGATTTATGACCAACCAATCATGAAGAAAAACTGAAAGATAACTCTCAAGTGATGGTTGTAGTCAACTAATCTAATCATGTTTAAGAAGAAAAAAAGAAATTGATAGCAGAGTACGCGAGTAAATAATACTTACCAGTCTTACATCAAGGTAATGTAAGGACAAACTTTGGCAGATTTGAGCGATAAGTATTTCTGCTTCTCCATACTGAGAGCACAAAACTACTGTGTTTGGAAAGTACAGAGTCAAAGAGCTAACTGAACACACCAAATCAATATTTGAAGTCCAACACGTAGTGAGAATCTGAAAGAGAAAATCAATAACACAGAGTCATACAAACACATCATCGCAAAATTTCTGCAATGGTATAGAGAGAGAGACATAGAAAGAGAATCAAAGAGCTGATAAAATACCAACAAAAAAAATCAGAAAACAGAGTAATTACATAATCAAAGAATTTTGTCAAAAAGAACTTTCTGAACTAAAAATTACAAATTGAAATATGATCTGGGAATTTAAATCTAGGTTAAGTATCACCAAGTGTATACACACAAAAGAAAAGGAAGAACTAACCCCATCAAATTGACACATAGCTAAATAGTAAGCTCAAATCAGCAGCATCCCGTGCGAATATAGAAGGGTTATGACCTACATAGGTACCTGATGTACATGGCTACAATTTTGGTGCCTCAGCGCTTGAGCAAAACTCCGTATGTATTGTCTCTGATCTCAGTTTAAACCTATTTGATCTCAGTTTATCAAAATAGAAAGGAACTAATATTGGATCGAATCGAAAACCTGCTGCTGGTATTGGCCGAGCTTGCGTCTTTGAGTTTTGAGAGAGAGAATCGCTCGATCAACGTCCATTTAAACACGAAACAAACATAAATGGGACCATTTCAGAGGCCGAGATGAAGCTCAGGCGTCACTGCCCCGCAGAACAAAGAGGGGATCAGAACTCCACCATCCTTTGGACACGTGTCGCGACGATAACCTGCGACTTTCTGACGTGGCATCCTAGGTGGCGCTCTGAGGAGGGAGTAAACCCTTCTTCATAATAATAGATAGATAGATAGATGTTATCATAAACACTTTATTGTTGTCAATCATAACTTTAGTAAAAAAATTTTGTTAATATAAAATTTCACATTTTAAAATAACTATTCTTTAAAAAACATTTATTTAATATATTTATTAATAAAAGTTATATAAACAAGGATACAAATCTTACAATTATTATTATTATCAATAAAATTGTACATTATATTTACATATAATAAATAACAAAAAATGTAATATGAAAAACTAAATAAAAATATTCCTTCCAAAATTATATGCTCTAAGTGGTCGCTTAGGTGGCTTTCCCTATGGACCTGTCCAGCGAGCAAGTAAATGAGAGAACCCTTTGACACCAATTCTGATTAGAAGAGTTACATCAACATCAATCCTGGTAGTAGCATCAATAATATACAATCATGTGTAACTTACAGACCCGGCTCTGGGCTAAAGCTCGTAAAGCAAGGACTTTAGGCACCAACGTTTATAAAACAATTAGGGGCGCCAATTACAAGCGTGCTCCCTTGGTATAATGGCTTAGGTTCCTGGTATTTTGTCCACCAGTTGCTCTGTTCGAACCCTACTTCCTGCCTATTTTTTTATTTTATTTTTTTGTAATGATGACAAGACAACTTTTTTTTTAGGGTAATGATAAAAAATGACATGTGATCAAAATCTTAACTAGTTAAGATACGATGGATTTGTAAAAGATCTAAATTTCTTCTATTTCAGATAGTTTAATTTTTTTAATTATATTTTCATTTGTCCACTAAATTCTTTTTACTTTATATTATTATATGAAGTATACAATTTTATATAAAACTAAATAAAATTATAATTGTTTATTATGTTTTAACAATTTGTATGTTTTAGTTTTCATTTTTTTTTAAATCAGTCTTTGCTAATTTAATTACCGTTAACCATTGGATTTTTTATTCTTTTTTTTTTAGTTTTTTAAACTAAAATCTATAAAAAAGACTAAGCTAAATTATGTCTGAATAAGTATGTACTTGTAAAAATAAATTATTATTCAAAATTAATAAAAATTTAGAAAATGAAAATAATTAATTCACAAATAATTATTTATTTTTATTTAATATACTTTTTAAAACAAATTAAAATTTTATAATATCTTGCATAATTTTTTTTTTAAAACTAAATCAAAGATGCATAATTTTTCTTAACAAACTTAAAAGTAAAATAAATAGATATAGTTAAAGAGCATCATTTTTCAATGCGCTTTAGGCGTCATTCAAGTCGGCACTGGTAACTTACATCCAGATTCATAACACTGTGTAACGTGTACCAGCTCTATAATGCGGTCAATTAATTATGCAGAATTCATGGAAGTGGTTACACACCAATGGGATCTTATCTTACTAAAAATGTTTGGTGTACGTCCCGGCCCCTATGTCGTGAGAGAAACTAACACACATATGGTTGAACAAATAAATAAGTTTAGGTTACGTTTCAACTTGTGAGAGGACCCATAAGTTGTGTAAAATCAAGGAAGACATAATTACGAGGCTGACCATTTGGACATTTGGTGAGTGGTATAAACAAAACTGCCATTATTTTAAGATATTTATATATTTATATGTAAGTATAACATATTTTGCTAAGTATGCTAAATATTTTGTACATTAATTGTAACATTTAAATGTAAAATTTTAAACGAATATTTTAAAACTATGTAAATCATAGGAGAAATTAAAAATATTTTGATATATGATTTTCTTATAGTAAAATGAGACAGTAAATTTATCAAGTTCACTCAAAAAACAAAAGAAGGCTTAAAAAACATAAACAACTCCGCAGAAACAACAGCAAGAAGTAGAACCAAAAGGTCCAAAACCAATTACTTTTTTTTAAAAGATGAAGTTAATTACCTACAAAACAACAAAAGAAAAAGAGCAAATTAGCTGAATATACTAAAAGAAGTGGGATACCATAGATCTGAATATACTAAAATATCCTCCCTGGATCTGGATCCGGATCAGGTCGCTGCTATGGTATATGTCCTGGAGGATTACGCAAGTTTGACCCCTTATGAAAGAAGAAGATAATGGCCTTAGAATCTCACTCTCAGATTTTAGTGGAAGAGAAACCTAGTGTTAGAATCTTGACACTAAACAGACCAAAGCAGCTGAATGCTCTGTCTTTGAACATGGTATTGAATCTTTCCCTTTGCTGTTTTTATCCTCCATACGTTACATATTTGTCTTAAATTTATCTTCTATAGGTCACTCGGTTGCTGCAACTGTTTCTTGCATATGAGGTGGACCCTACTGTCAAACTTGTCATCCTAAAGGTAATTTCGTTATCCTTATCCATTTCCTGTTTGGCATACATATGAGGAGGACCCTTTGTGTCAAACAAGTGTATTAACTTTGGCACAGGGTCAGGGAAGAGCTTTTTGTGCCGGTGGTGATGTTTCAGCTGTTGTTCGTGACATCGGACTAGGCAAATGGAGACGCAGTGCTGATTTCATGTCACTTGAATATACTCTCAACTACGTTATGGCCACTTATTGTAAAGCTCAGGTCTCACTTCTTCTCAGTATACTCTCTACTTTTAGAGAAGTGTACTATAAGCTCAGTAACTTGTTCTGAAAAAAAATGTAGATTTCAATTTTAAATGGTATTGTCATGGGAGGTGGAGCTGGTGTCTGCGTCCACGGTCGATTTCGTATTGCAACAGAGAACACGGTATTCTTCTTCTTAAAAAAACATGTCCATGTGGATGACAAATAGTTTGGTCTAAAACAGAACATAGTACAGTATTAGTTCCTATATCTTTTGAGTGTTCTGCAAGGTTTTTGCCATGCCTGAGACAGCTCTAGGGCTATTTCCAGATGTAGGCGCCTCCTACTTATTGTCAAGGCTCTCTGGATTTTTTGGTAACAAAAGAAATATTCATTTGGTTTTTTATCTCCTTCAAAAGTTTTTAAGGCTATTCTATCTATTTCATCATTCATGTTTTTCTTGCTCAGGAGAGTATGTTGGCCTCACAGGAGCTAGGTTAAATGGTGCCGAAATGCTTGCTTGTGGTCTTGCAACTCATTTTGTGCCTTCAACGGTATCAACTTCCTCTGCACTACAGTTATTATATGTCTTTAGAACATTTTAGTTCTTTTTATTTAGAGAAACAACAAGAGATATATTTTTACTCTTTACTTCATTGATGATATGGATCCCCTTTTGAAATGTCTTTTAGTAGATTTCTCTACTAAACATACTTAAAATAGATTTCTCTAATAACACATACTTAAAGTAGATTTCTGATACTACACACACACACTTGCAAGCAAGGTTAAACAGCTTGCTTTACATTCCAACAGCTATTGCCTACTCTTAACTATTCAAACTTATAAGTGTTGATAACCACATGGTCAGTATATTTTCTTAGTGTCTTTGTTTCCTCCTAGTCATTTCCATTTTTCTTATAGCTACTATTTACTTGGCTAAGAATTGTACTCATTGTCACAGAGGTTAACTGCTTTACAAGCAGATCTTTGCAAAGTTGGCTCAAGTGATCCAGTTACCTTTGCCTCAACAATTCTCGATGCTTACACTCAACATCCACATCCGGAACGTCAGAGTGCTTTCTATAGGCAATGCTCTCTAGTTTTTTTCTCGTTTACTCTTTCTACCAGTACTAATACATAACAAGTTTAATAAACTTCAACCTTGTATATATTCGTGTCACTTCACAATGTAACACGATCCATATCTCAGTAGATATTCAAGGGAAATTTGTGTCACCAGTTTCTTATCTTGCCATTTACTTCTCTTTATGCAGGTTAGATGTTATTGATAAGTGCTTCTCCAGAAGAACAATCGAAGAAATTATGTCTGCACTTGTAAGTTTTTGCCTATCTTTGTTTCAGTAGATTTTTTCAGTGGTATGTTTCGTTCCTTTTCCCCATTACTTTAGAAAAAGTGAGCCATTATTTCCATAACTATATAGGATATGTTAATCTTGTGATTATGAGTTACAATTTGACAATGCACTCTACCCTATATGTATTGGTTAGGAGAGAGAGGCCACTCACAAACCAGATGATTGGATCTCAGCTACCGTTGAAGCATTGAAGAAAGCTTCACCAGCAAGCCTTAAAATCACTCTTAGATCGGTTCGTTCCCAAGATGCATCACAAGCATGTAATGATGTGAAAGATAAGTTGACTTTGATTGTGTTGTATAAATTTCAGATAAGAGAAGGACGACTGCAAGGTGTGGGGCAGTGTCTTATCCGTGAGAATAGAATGGTGTCTCATGTGATGAAGGGAGAAATAAGCAAAGATTTTGTGGAGGTTTGTTTTTCAGTTTCCCCGGATTAAATTATTGTAGGTCATAATTACAATTCCTTGCGCAGGGGTGTAGAGCAATATTGATAGACAAAGATAGGAATCCAAAGGTTTAACAAATCTCTCCTTTTATGATTTGTGGTTATGTCATTCTCTGTTTATGTAATGCCGTACTTATATTTCAGTGGGAGCCAAGGAGACTGGAGGATATGAAGGATATCATGGTAGATAAGTACTTCAAGAGAGTGGAAGAAGAGGATGGATGGGAGGATCTAAAGCTTCCTCCTAGGAAACACTTGCCTGCTTCAGCGATCGCAAAGCTGTAAAGTTGACAAGGTTATGGAGCTCATCTTGCATTGCGTGGAGGGAAGCAACCCTCCAAATCCTTAATTACTTCTATGCTGCTAGCCATGCTTGACACCCAATATACAAATGCCTATATATTGACTCATCCAATTCCAAATGTCATCGGTTTCGTATTTTTGTTCGGTGCTTTTCGGTTTGGCATAACGAGCGCATTAATTAGGAGCACTATGGATTAGGTCTGAAAAAGAGTAAAAATGTGACAAAGCTTGAACACGTAAGATAATTGAGAGATAGCACCAAAGCAGATATTAAGAGTTTGTTAATGGTGTTGGAGGCACGTCTCTTTTTCATCATTGGTTCATGCCTGCGAGTTCCTCTTATATAGCAAACCTATTTGGTATGGGGCACATAAGTAGATAACCATTTGCTTATAACTCAAATTTTTTAGTGTAAATGTACTTGAATAAACTTAACACTAATTATTAATGAAAAGCAAAAATTAGGGTGGGGCACATGCCACACACTCTCATGCTTTGGGTCTGCCCCTGGACATGCCTTTAAAATTCCATCTTCTCTGTTCTGTTATATAGCTATTGGTGTGAATGTTTAGAATTTTTCATTTATATATATCCACTGATTCAAATCAGAAATATAGTTTTTTTTTTGACGTCAAACGACCATTCTATTACTTAAACTTGAGGTAGTCTGGGTAACTAGACCGGGATAGAACAACCAATAAAAAGTAACTTCCTATGGAAAGATCTAGCAGTTTTAGCTTAAAAATCTGAAATCTGATTACGCGCTCGTGGAACATGAATGATGTTGAAATCTGGGAAGCATATCAGTAGCGTCTCTATCCTCTCCAATTCCGTCGCAAAGCTTGGCCAAGCATGAGGTTCCTTTATCATTGCAATCAGCTCCTTACAGTCTGTCCCAAAAGTCTGGCATGTTGAATGTTGAAGCATATTCTCAATTACCCACCGCAGTGCTTCTACCTCCGAGTGCAAAGCTGATTCGCGTCGAATGAAATTCTTTGTCCCCAAAAGTTGAATGCTCCCCCTACTGTCCATCCAATCTCAGCCGCATCTACTGAAAAGAGAAAAGACTGTCCAAGATCCATCATGCAAATCAGAAATATAGTTTTCGTCTTGCATTTAACTCCTTAATATTTTTATAAAGGTTTCTTCAAATTAAAATGCTAAAAGCTAATATACGGGTATGACTAATGGTCATATAATTTGAGAAAATAACTAACAAAGTAACAAGTACAAGCAAATCATACAGTTAAGAGCTAGAGATGAGTGGTACTATAGAATTATGGCTCTCGAGTTCATCCTAATTAGATTGATATGATTGTTTTATTTTTTATTACCATAGAAGTTCTCCCACAGTCCCGAAATCAGCTTTTGAAAGTCCCAATTTAAAAATAGCATTTCATATCAAGGATGGTTTGAACCCTTGAACAACCAATAGGCTATGTCTTTAATTACGTTCTATGCATATATATCAGTTATTCAGTTGTATCCAATAATAGTAATACATAACAAAATTCATAAATATTTTTCATTATGAATATTCATAAGGTTAAAATGTCAGAAAACCGCACAAGAACCATATCCAACATATGTTCTATTTTATCTTCAATAGATCTTCCAGTGTGTTCAATTCATCATCATAAATGGATTAGATTAGATCACGAATAATTATTCTGTATTTTTCTTATAGAATATTCAGTGGAAATATATTATAAAAATATTGACCTGCGTGGTAGCAACACCTAAATAACATGGAAAATACCCTTCCAAAAGAGTAAAAAGTCAGGTCATAGGGATCTTGAGAGGAAAATACTTGAGAGGGATCTTGAGAGGAAAATACTTGAGAGGGATCTTGAAATGCCCATTCCGACCCAAGAAGGAAGGAATACGTATACGTTTTTGGGTCCAGAATTTCTTGATTAATAAACAAAAACTTCAAAACACCAAATAATAGAGGGAAGATATTGATAACATTGATTTTAGAGGAGACGGTTAACCAACCATCACAAATCTATTGAATTCTCAAAGAGTGTCAACAGTAATGGAATTCTAGATTTTCTTATTTTTGGTTTTTATTAATGATAGAAAGGGAAGGCTTAAGCAAAACCCAACACCAATTTGAAATATACTTGTACTGCATCACCAACACACACAAGTCCCAGCTCATGCGTTTGGCTGATAGGAGAAACCATTGACAGTGAGACCTCCATCAACACAAATGGTCTGACCAGTAATATATGAAGCTGCAGGTAGACACAGGAAAGCCACAAGTGATGCAACCTCGTTTGGCTCTCCAGCCCGACCAAGTGGAGTTCTGTTTAACTAACTCTTCTCGTAACCGGTGTCTTTGAAAAACTGTTTATTCATAAGATTTTAAGACGCAAGAATGAGAAGTGCATGTCGTTAATTGAAAACTTAAAGTAAACTAAAGGTTGTATTTGATTACAGGTTTAGCCATAGTAGTTTTGTTGACAAAATTAGGAGCAACAGAGTTGGTTCTTATGCCATCTCTTGCCCATTCACACGCCAAATTTTTTGCTAGTTGATTCAAAGCTCCTGCACATACACACACAAAGAAAATAATAAACTAGCGTATATTTATACCTAACATTACACAACAAGGTTTTACATAAATATGTGATCACATCAACTGGTCGTTGGAAGTAATTTTTGGAGAAATTAAGTAGCTTTAAACGAATTCTGATCGTGTATCTATTACATATATGAATGTTATTGAATATATATGAATGAAAACCCTGAGATCAAATATATTTGATGATAATATAATATAAATTATAAGAGCTATGATAATATATAAATTATAAGATCTATAATAATATAAAATACATGCGCCAATCTTAACTATTCCAACTATAAATTCTGACGTAACACTTTAAAACAACTTATTAACGTTAACTAAAAATAAAACTCATTTTTACCAAACATCATTTGGGAATTATACACGTAAGAATCTTTTTTTTTTTTTTTTGAAACACAATACACGTAAGAATCAAGTTCGTATTTTCGTAACGAAACATATATAAAGTCACAATAATACTGCGTCTAGTATAACTGAAAATTTCTCAACTGATTAGCAGTTAATATGTGTACCTTTCGCTAGACTATAGATAGATCCACAGCACATTGATACAACCCCTCCAACAGAGGAAATCATGACAATGCTTCCAATTCCAGAAGCCTTCAGGAGAGGATGTGAAAGCTGGCTAAGATGATAAGCAGATTCTAAGTTTGTTGATATATGGAACGAGAAATCATCTGCCTCATATTCAGTTGTTGGCTTAGTGTGAACCACGCCAACGTTGTTCACCTATATTGAACAAAAAGAGTTAACATAAATCTTACTAATATTTCACAACTTAGTAGAATTTTTCCTATGAGAATATACTTAGTTTCTTACAAGTATATTCAGCTTGCCATCAAATATCCCTGAGATGATTTGCATAAGTATTTCTCTCTCGGGACGAGAGGATACATCACATGTTGAGCCACTCACTTGAAACCCTTTCTTTTCCCATTCGCTTAAACTCTGATTGAGCAGTGTTTCAGATATGTCGCACACATGGATTCTAGCTCCAAAACTGGCTAGCTCCTCTACTATGGCATGCCTATGACATTTCACAAAATAAAATAAAATTATATATCTTGATTAAAAGTCAGAACAATGGGTAAGAAATATGATGTAGCAATATAATAGAAAGGCAAACCCGATTCCGCTGGCTCCACCGGTTACAAGAGCAGTCATACCTTCAAGACTCCATCTTTTATCCATCTTTTGTTTGGCTATGAGTAGGAATGACCATTGATGCTTCATAACATACATATAAGTATATCTAACTTATGTAGCTAATGACGTTTCGGAGAGTGGAAACAATACGCATCGTTTAAAATAAAAATGTGTTAAATACATGTAAGAAAGTTGGAGAAATGGCAACTGGATATAAATTAATTAAATAAAAATGAAAAATATTTTGTTTTTTATATATTTCATTCAAATGTTACTGGACATGCGATTTTTTTTTCATAACATATATTTTAATGAATGTTGAATTTTGGAAGTCGTCTTAACAAACCATAAAGCCTATGTCATAACATCCCTTATATATATACTAAAAGATAAGCATTACAACATTTGAGGCATGACACATGTTATCACAAAAATGATTTTTACAATCTTTAGAAAAAATAAGTTGGTACATCTAAATATACACTATAGTTTTCATTAATCTAACCATAAAATTAATTATTAATGTAAAAAAGTTATTCTTCATCCTTTCTTTAAATAACATGTACAAAATTACCTAATGTGATTATAATATATATGGAAATTAATGATTTTGAATAATAAAGATTTGCTAACAATTTGTATATCCTCTATCATTTTTATTTAATTCTTTATTATTAAAATAAATTACACAGTTACATTAACCATAAACCATATAATAAAATTTAGATTGTTTCATATATGTTGTATTTTGAATTTGTTAAAACGAGTATAAAATATTAAAACAGTTAAAAGTCTCACATAAACATTTGTGATTAATGGTTTAATTTTTTTACTATAATAAAATACAAATGATTATAAAACTATATGAGTAAGAAATCTTATTTAGGATAATTTTCATGTTTACCATATTATTGGTACCATTATTCATGTTTACCACCACTAAAGAGATATTTTCAAAAATAAATTTTTCATTAAAAAAACTCTTATACTCTTGCTCTATATATATATATAATAAATAATTATTTAAATAAATAAAAAAAATAAAATTTTTTTTTTATGTCTTCATATTATACTTTTTCAAATTCAATTTTTTTTATAATTTGGTTTTTTGAAAAAAAATTTTCCGAAATTTTCCTTTTGAAATTCAATTTTTTTTTTAAAATTATTATTATTTTTTTAATTTTTAAGTATTTATTTATATATTTATTAGAATCCTAAATTTCACATTCCTAAAAATCTACCTCACCTCTCAATTCTAAAACCTAAATCTAGATTAGTTAACCTTAATGTCATAATTGTCTTTTTTCCTCTTTAAAAATAAGGGTAAACGTGGTTAAAATAAACATAAGAAGTGGTATTATAAATGTGATATTTTTGGAAAATTTTCTCTTATTTAATAGGTGTTTATATAAATATATATAGTTTATATCGTTTAAATCAAACTACATACCATATAAAAATAATACTCATATTTTTATATTTGCATTGAAAATATATTGAGAACTTAATATAGTTTATCAGTTGTTACAATTTTGTTATAAAAAAATGCAAATAATCATAAAACCATATGAGTAGGACCTCATTTAATAAATGGTCATATTGAAAATATACTATATATCTATGTTAATATCATTTAAATTTAATTATATATCATATATAATAGAAAAAATGATCATTTTTATTTAATTACTATAAAATGATCGTAAATAAATAAGAATGATTATTTGATTTATATGTGCGCGCCAATTTAATTATATACTTAATAGTTACTGATTTTCCAATTATTCAATATATATTATTATTTTATTATTTTATACTATTCATAAAAAATAAAATAGGTAATAATACAGAAATGCTATGTGTTTTCCTGCACCATGTGCAGTGATAAATTTTTTAAAAGTTAAATTATATTTAAAATGAAATTTATTAATATTATATATTTTATTATTTTTGACTAATAATTAATATAAAGTTGATTATTTAAGCATAAAATTAAGAAAAAAAATAATTTTGTTTATTTTAAATTACATTTAATAATATATATGTAATATATTTAAAATTCGAATCTTAGATAAATTTTTTATCTATTTATTTTGGTTAAATGTATTAAATCAACTTGTATAAAATTACTAAAAATCATATA
>NC_027751.1:45273519-45277287 GCF_000695525.1 Brassica oleracea var. oleracea | reverse complement strand
GATTAACAATTTATTATTTTTTTTAAAAAGATGTAGAAAATTTTGAAATATTAGTAATAAAAAAATTTATAATTATAAAAATGTAATTAAATAATGTATTTCAGAATTTATAACGCATATTTCAATATATTTATTTTAGTGATGATTTATGAATTATTACCATATTTTAAGAAGTTTAACAAAAATATAAATCAACATTAAATGTAATGTATTAGTTATTGTCATATTCTTTAAAGTGTACCAAAAATATATGTCAGTAATAAATGTGATTGTCCATGACATATTAATTATAAGTCATGTCATCAATCTTGTTAGCCATGTCATCATTTTTTTTTGTAAAAATGATTGTTGATAGGACATGTGGCAAAATCACTTCGCAAATATAGTTTAGGGGATAATTTATATATAAAATGTTTATTGCGCCCTAGTAAATTATGTGTTTAAAGAGCATGAAGAAATATATCAAGCTGTCATGTGATTCTTATATACATAGAATGTAAAGTCATCCCAAAATAACCAAAAAATGTTTTGCTTACTTCCATGGCAAATGCAAAGCAAATATTTCAATCTTTTGGTTTTTACCGTTCAACCAAATCATAGACCTACGAATTTTCATCCTGTAGTAAGTTACTTCTCTTATGTAAATATTAATTTTTCAAAATTATTGATTGCATCATCACTTTTTAACCAAGGTTATAAAAACCGGTCTCGGAAGGGCCAACTTAGTCTCATCCAAAACGATTTTCTCAAAATCCAATTTATATTGATTTATATGATTTAAGTCGGTTAAAATTGGTTTTAATCGATCTAAATATGTTAAATTAAGAAATAATGTTAATATAAATCCACAATTTTTTTTTTAATTTTCTTTGTTTTGTTTATCTAATTTTGATAATTCATCACAATAACTTTATAACTAAACTCAAAACTAAAATATCTCATATAAATGTAATATATATATATATATATAATAAATCAATAATTTTTTAACGTCTAGGTTTTGCCTAGGTCCGAATAATTCACATAGTCGGTAGTACTCTTCTAGCTACAGCCTAATAATTTCTTGAACATTGCTTTTAACCAATGATATATTTAAACTTACCTATTAACTGTCTCACATATTCTTCATGTTTTTCATATGTGATGCTAAATGTTGAATGTTTTTTTCTCTGATTTGGGTGTGAGCAAGTGTTGAGTCTCTTCTATTAGTTTGGTTGGTTTGGGTGTGAACAGCCGTGGAGTATTTTCTATTAATTCGATTGTAGATATTAATGACTAGATCGAGTCTTACTCTGATTGATGTCTACTATTATAAATTTCTTACATTATTAAATTGGGGCACATGCGCATTGAAATGGTTGACTTTGATTTCTATAGCTATATTTTGTTTCCAGTTTTTGTTTCCAATAGTTTATTTTTGGTGTATTATACTCTCTTCATTTCTATTTACTATACCTTTTTTGATCAAAAAGATCTTTTATTTTCTTATATATTTTTATTATATAAGGAGGTTCATGATCGATGTTTGTATTCCTCCAAACGAAAAAATCACAACGACATGTAATATTAGTTTTGTCTCTGCGATCAATCAAACTAGAGATCTCTGATACAATTGTCAAGATCATTTCTCATTGAGTTAACGACCTCTAGTAACAACTTCTGATAATTTTGCATATTCACATATATCAAGAATCTATTTGCTACTAGTTTTTTTTTTAAAGGAATCTATTTGCTACTGCATTTATATTTTCAAATAATTAATATGGTAATATGTAAATTAAGAAAACTTAAATGTACTTAAGACATAAAAAGCATTTGCCTTTTACAATAATACTTAATTATATTTATATAAATGCAGCATTCAATTTGTACGTAGATAATTAGTTTTATGGTTATATATTGAATACACAAGTTTTCGTATCTAACAAATTACGTGTTAGATTCCACCAGTTGCAAGAGCTTTTCCCATTTTTGTTTGCATGTGAGTAGCAATAGAGAGGCCACACAACATTTGTAGAAGCAAAGTATATCAAACACTAGGGGTGTCCGCGCTTTACGCGGAATATTATTTTATTATAGTTAAATATGATGTTTTTAGATGATGTAATTATGTGATCGGTATTTATTTGTGAAGTGCATGATTTAATATTTTATTGTGTTATGTAGTATTAGATTATTGGCTAATATATTATGTGTTCGTCTTTTCAATAATGTGTTGTTGTGTGTATAAAAGTATTTGTTAGTGGTGAATTGAGCTTCTAATGTAAAGTATATTGAATTTCAATAACTTTGAATTCAAGCATTTGTTGATTCTAACATTAACGCTTTCAGCGTCAAAATTGTATTTCATATTTTCACATTTTTGAACATTATTCTTTTTTAACAACATTGCACGTTATTCTTCTAAGATGTTTTTTTTCGTCTCTGCATATTTTGACTTGAGCCGTCACCATCTATGTATTTTATTTACATTTCTGGTATGCGGTGTTTCTTACCATCACCGGAAAATGCTCACCTTTGTTGCTCTTGTTTTTCCCCTTCTTCTTTTCCTGTGAAATTATCTGATAATTGTTGTAGATCAGGTTTATGAGTTTCCAGTTGTGCGGTTGTTTCTCATGATGTTGTACGATGTTCTGGTCAATATTTTTCCTCTTCTTCCTTAGATTTGGCTAATGTTAGGAACTACATCTCCTTAGGTTGGGTTAGAGTTTAGTTGTCTTCCTCGTAGTTGGCTTGCCTTGCCGTTGATAGTCTCTGCTAGTCTTGGTTTTCAAGATCTGGTTTTTGGTGATCTGATTTTTATGTTCTCTTCATAGCTCGAGGATGATTCCACAGTTTGCTAATTTTGTGTAGTCTCTTTTTCTTTCTTTGTTCTCTCATCTCGTTGCACTTTTCATCGCTGGTTGCGTCTCTGGTGGCTCTCCATTTCACATGTATGCCACTCAAGGTTTGAATAGTGTTTTCCTTCGTGTATCTTTTGTGGACTTGGAAGATTATTTCTTGTCTCAAACTTGAGCTCTGATTTCTCTGTGGTTGGTTTCCATTTTCCTTTTCTTATGTTGCTTTTCTTCTTCTCATGCTTCCTTTGTTATAGGTGTGTGGAGTTAGTCTCTTGGTGCTTTGGTCTCTTCTATTTAGAGCTTTGTGGTTTTTCATTGGCATGGGCTCCTTGTATGTGGTTGTTTTGTTTGTGAGGTGCTTCATACTTTTTAGCTGGTGGTTGTGCATTATGCATGTGTTTTCCTGCTTGTGGTGACTTTGGTCCGGTGATTATTCTTTCTGTGATCCTTTTTTGGTGATTGATCGCGTTCATTTGTGTTTCAAACCTTTATTGAGTAAGTGTTACTATAGTATTCTATTTTTTCTTTGTGATTGTGGAGATTTGAGTTTAGATTACGTGTTTTACTCTAGTATTTTTTTAGTTTGGTTATTTTATGATTTTTAATAGTAAAATAAATTATAATTTGTAAATAAAATAATAGAAAATAGTATAAAATAATAAAATAGTAAAAATTTATGTTATTTTTAGTTGTGAATAAATAAAATATTTAAAATCTATTTTAAATTTTTCTTTATTCATCTGTAATTTTATTGACTAATAAAATATATTATAAAACTTCAAATAATAATGATTAGTGTGAGAAAAATAATAGTGCACAATTAGAGAGTACTAAGCTAAATTGCAATAGTGTAAAAGAAGAATGACTTAAAATGTAAAAGCAAAAATACATGGGGACACATGTCTTCAAACCCCATTGCCACGTAGAA
>NC_027751.1:45271570-45273446 GCF_000695525.1 Brassica oleracea var. oleracea | reverse complement strand
TATATATATATATATGTTCCTAATGACGTTTCGGAAAGTCGAAACATTAAGCATCATTTAAGTAGTTATAAAAGAAAATCATAAGTAAATGATAGAAGAATCCGAGATAAATTAGCTAATTGGCAACTGGGTATAGATTAAGTAAATGGAAATGCATCACATATGTTTTTTTTGTCTGAACGCATCACAAATGTTTTAATATCTGACTTTGGTCTTTTATTTAAATGTTTTTTTTAGAAAGTCTTTTATTCAAATGTTACGGAACAGTTTTTTTTTTCCATGAGAAAAAATATTTTTATGAATGTTGAATTATCTAATACATATCCTAAAATCATAAATTCAAAATCTTAACAATATTTTTTTTCATGGAAAAAAAAATCACCTGTTGAATTTAATAAGTTTTTTATTAAACAAACCATAAATTAATTATTAATGTTCTTCATTCTTTCTATAAATAAAAATTATGGAATTGCCTAATATGGCTAAAGTATATATGACCATTAATAATTTTGAATAATAAATATTTGATAAAAATTAATGTATTCTCTATCATTTTTTCAATTTTAACTAATTAAAATAAATTAACAACCATATTAACCATATAATATAAATTTAGATTTTTCCGTATATGTTATATTTTAAATTTCTAAAACGACTATAAATTTCTAAAACTGTTAAAAGTCTCACATTTAAATTTTCGTGAACCATGGTTTAAATTTTTTATTATGAAAAGATACAAATAATTACAAAATCATATAAGTAAGAAGATTCTATTAATAAATATTAAAATTAAATAGTTATATATATGTATGTATATTTAATATCGTTTAAATTAACTATATACCATATAAAATACATCAAATATTTTAATTCTGAAATTTTGTTTGAACAATTTTTTTTATAAAATATTTGAACAAATATTGACAACTTATAGTTAAATTTTAAACTTTGCAGAGAATTTTTTTAAAATTATAAATTAAAAAAACTATTAAACATCACATACTGAAATTTTTTGTTATCAGTTATTCAAAGTTTTTGTTATAAAAAGATACAAATGATAAAAAAAACAATATGAGTAGAAAAAATATTTAATAAATATCAATATTAAGAAAATAATATATATCTATGCTAATATCATTTAAATTTAATTATAGACCATATAAAATAAAAAGTGTCTGCTTAGATTAATAAAATTTATTTATGTTTTTACATCAATTTGATAATATACGTAATAGTTACTATTTTTTATTATTTTATAATATGTAAAAGAATATATAATAGGCAAAAATAATTTATATATAATGTTCATCAGTCTTAATCTAGTACTAGCGGATATGAATTTTCAGTTTTTAATTATTTATTTTATTAAATAATGTATTTGTAATATTCGTTTATATTATATTCATTAAGTAAATATTTTTTTTTTGCATCTTAAACTATCTATTTTTTTACGAATGTGTGATATCATATAAAAAATATAAAATAATGAGTATATAGTTAATTAGATAATTTTAAAAACAGAAATTTTTTTTTCGTGTACGATATCATATAAATAATGATCCGCCCAGTTAACAAAATCCATGATTATTTTATGTTTAATTTTTTTTATTTTGACTATTTCCTTAAAACTATATTAAATTTTACATATTTTAATTAGAATATTTTTAATATCTTTACCTTTTTATTTGAAATGCAACTCAATATTTTTTTTTAACAAAATTGTTTGTTGACACGGGCAAAGTCAGGGAAAACCTCTAAAATTATTTCAATATTGAACCTTGGACATATAAGAGTTTCGAATTGAATCAATTCAAGTACAAATTGCAGGACGTATCGATTTATAACAAAATATTTAAAAAATATTTTTAGAATTTGG
>NC_027751.1:45256746-45271083 GCF_000695525.1 Brassica oleracea var. oleracea | reverse complement strand
TTATTAAAATTATGCACGTAAGGATAATTCATGAGTTTTTTTGGTTGATTAAATGACATTATGTCCAAATTTATTTAAGGATATTTCATTAAGGTAACTGAAAAAGACAAACAATAAAATAGGAAGTTTAAATTTATCTAAGCATATTTCATTAATGTAGCTGAAAAGACAAGTAATAAATTAGACAGTTTTATTCGTTTTAGGATATTTCATAAATGCAACTGAAAAAGACAAACAAAAATAAGGAAGTTTAATTAATGAAATAAGAATATTTTCAAGTGGGTACTTCTCTTTTAATAATATAGATAGAAGTAAAGTAGATTAAACTTTACGAACCTAATGACGTTTCGGGGATGAAGTCACTAAGAAGCAATTAAAATATGGTGTTTGAGAGAGCGGAGACATAAGGCATCACATGCTGGAATCAAAATATCAAGTAAAGACTTTCTCTCTTCCCACTAGCTTCTCTATTTTCCCTTATGTTTTGGTCAAATTTAATTTAATTTCTCCTTGGCAGCCAGTGTCCTTCGGCGTCGCTGCTTGACACTCTGTATCTTTGTGTCGTGAACAAACGCGAATCAAAACTTAAAAAAACAAAGCAAGCAAAATGTATTGAGATAAATATCTGTTTATAATAAATAATTCTACAATTTTTTAGATCCATATTTATAATAATTTTAAAATCTGATATTTTTTTCCTTTTGGAATACATATTTATCCTTAGAAATAATAATTTTGCTAATTCTAAGGGACATACCATACGGTTGGAGCCGTCGGCCCTCACACCTCCAGATATCAATCTTGATAGTGAATTTATCTTCTAATTTGAACATACGACATCCACATTCAGCCCAACTAATGATGTGTTTTTATTAGTGTACTAAGATTTAAGACACATCCATATGTAACACTTTGTATTTGTCATCGTCCAATAATTCAACGATAACTATTTTCAGTTAAAGCATTACTTTGATTTACTGAAGAAAAAGGAAGAAGAGATGAAGCTATTTATATATAATAGAAAACTTTTAAAAGAAAAAAAAATACATAGAATAGAAAATGGAGAGGAAATTGAGTTTAAAAAATTACCATTGTAAAATTTTGGTAATTTTTTTATATACTTTTCTTTGTTATTAGTTTAAAATAGACCAAAAATAATTAAAAATAGTCTGGTTTATTGGATTAGACATGTTACAGAACATTTTATCAAAAATGAAGACGGCATATGCTTTATCAAAAATCAAGGCGTAAGAAACCATGAAGATAGACGTTGTTATATTGGATTGGTGTTGGTGGAAGATGTCATCGATTTTGACCATATCACTCTAATAAAATACGTAAAGAGATAGTTTCAAAAAAAAAAATACGTAAAGAGATTAGAATAACATGGCATAACTAGAGCTCCCTGCTCAAGAAGAAGACGTGCACTCGGGATCAGTTTGAATAATCATGTTGCCAATTGGGCTTTGAGAAGAGAAAGATATCTTTAGAGAAAAAAGAGAAGAGAAAGATACCAAAAAACTAAGGCTCTCAAAATATATCACAGATCAACATACTTCTTCTAAAAAGATTTTCTTAGGAATACAATTTATGATCTAAAAAAAACAATTTATGATCTCACTGCATTAAAAATCATGAAGTCAATTGAGACTCAACCACTTTGAACGGGCTCGAATTAGTAAAAAGAAAACCATGAACTCGAGAATGCCATCGTTGTCATGAGAGTTGTAGATAAAACGGATAAAACTTGACAATGTGATTTAGACAGATGTAAACAGTATAGTTGACAAGAGAAACAGTATATGAGACGTTAAACTGTAAAGACTGTATAGGCTTTGACAATTTCCGCAGCCATGCATGCAGTTTATATTCAATCATACTTTTTAAAATTAAATTAATTTCAACGTTTCTTTGTTTATGTCTCCCTACGGCAACTTTTTTATGTGAACTGCATTTTACGGCGATGAGGCAAATAATAGTTTGGTTTAAGCCTAGAAAAAAATTGTAATCATACTTGTAGTTTAATTTTCAGTGTTTTTTTTTTTTAATCTTTGGTAGAATAAATTTGGGTGAATTTGTAGGATAATAATTGTGGAAGAAAATTAAAAACATAGTCAAGCATTAATAAATATGATAATTTGGCATGAAAATAAACCAATATTTTTTTTCTCCGTGCATGACTATTTGTGAATGCATTGTGTAATATTATGTTATAATAAATAGATAGTACAGAACAATCAAATCACAACAAAAAGAAAAGGAGAAGAAAGGGGGGGGGGGAGAAGGCGAAGAAGAAAAGAAGGAGGACATAAAAAAAATTGTTATATTAAATGTAAAAAGAAGAAAAATGGAAGGAGAAAGAAAGAAAGAAAGAGAAGAAAATAGATCATCTATCTATACTAATAAAGCTGGATTGCCTCTCTCCTCCTGCGTCTACGTCATCAAGGAAGTATGAGCGTTTTATGACACGGGGAATAGGCAAACAAAATCCGATCCCCTGTTTGTTTTTTCTTGGACTGGACTTCTATCTCAATAAACTTGCTTTTGTAATAGATTTGCGAGTGGGCTTTTGAAAACAAATGTCAAGCCCATAAAGTTTTAGGTTTCCTCTTCCTCTTCAGGCCTTCGACATTCGTATAGCAGCCAAAATATACAGAAACTAAATCGACAAACATCTCCCTGTAACGTCTCAAGCTTCCATTAAGAGGTGCTTAACTCCGATCTTTTGCGTCATTATCCCACTAGGAAGCATTCAATAGACCTCTTCGCATACTACAATAACCGGATGAAGATTCAACTATAAATATCACATCTTCCAACTATGGGCAGCCCAGGTCAAACGAGATCCAGAAGAATAGTTTACTCTAACAACCAATACCGACGATGGCGATCTCATACACTCTCCTTGCCAATTTGACAAGCAAGTCCTCTTATTCTGATTATAGAAACAGAACTTGGTCTATGTTAGATGAATTGATCGTTTAGGTTTCCTCTTTCTTTATCTGTCTTTCGATGCTCATTTCCTTACAGATTGCCAGGTGGTGAGACATACGAGTCAGCGTCTTCATCAAAGGTGGTTCACGCACAAAAAATTGAACCACTTTCCACTTTTGAGCTAACCAATTCATTATCACTTGTGCTCCTCAGGTGAAGTCTGATATATTTAAAATTTAATACCCTTTGAGAATATGCTTTAGATTTCTGTTTTCTTCCTAAACTTGGCAGGTCATTAAATTTCTCTGTGCGACCAAAGTGACTGGGATTCATCTAGATGAGAGTTGGTGTTACATTGGCTGTTCCGGGTGTTCAAAGAAACTCATCTGAGAGGAATCTTCCTTCACATGTGTCGCATGCAATGAAACTAATTCTCTCGCTGAAGTCAGGTAAGAAATTGTTAATGTTGTGTTTCCACGTATTGAAAGCACAAAACAAATAATATTTCCCTTGCAACAGCTAAACTGATGCACGTTCTAGCTTCTGGGGCAGCACAGATTGTGGTATGAACAATAATCAACCACTAACTATAAGAGTCCATTATTACTTGTGTAATGAGTCATATATAATGTTATCAACCGGTTTGCAGGGGATATGTGTTAATGCTCAGGTTGACACTGAACTGCCTCGATCACTAGCTAAGATTGTTGGGAGTACCTACACCTTCCAACTCAAATGAAACGACTTCAATTTTACTTCAAGCCATCGAACCTTTACAATTTCCGCATATTTTTCTACAAGAGAGTTTGCACCTATGCCAGCCTTCGTTGTAAGTGTTGATCTCCTCTTCTAATGTGAATTTTCTGATTATTAGAATTAATATATGATCTCACTCTTTGTTGCGTTAATAACAGGAAGGTATACATGTCCCTAAAGCAGCGCTTCCTGAAGCTGTGGCACAAGGATTAGATGCCAGAGTTGTTAACGCTGGCAAAGTTGCAGAGCAAGCATTTACATCTGATGGTTCACATCCATGACGTTCAGCACCAGCGAAAGAACAATTTGCAGAGGATGAGAATGGCCCGAAGAAAGCACGTTTGGAATGAGTCACATATAGAACCTAAACAACCACCTCTTCTCCTTATCAATCAATGTTTAAGCATCTTTCAAGTACGTTTAAATCTATTTCCATTTTTTTAATTTTGAAAAAAGCATCGATGCGGTGGTTGTTGTTTTTTCTTTTATTAATGCAAATCTTTTCAGAATAAATATCCTCATGTCTTGGCTTAATAAGTATCGATTTCATGCACCTTCGTTATTACGTTCAAGCTTACCCACACACTTGCAAGGCTTATCAAACATATTACAATGCAGACAATAGATAATATTAGCCATAATCTATTGTGCAGCTAGCATCACATACTTTGCCACATCCTGTATATTTCTCACGCGTCCCTAATCCCCAAGTAAGGACTATATTATACCGCTCCTAACATCCCATTTCGTTGCGTAACGAGGTATATAAAAATAAAATATATAAATCACCCAGCGTCTACGAAAAAAAACCCAATATAAGTTAAATTAGCAGAAGCTTCATTATATGATTCGAATGGTTTAAAAACTAGACACCCTAAGAAAACTTTAAAATTAATAGTACAAATATTTTTGGTTACTTAAAGCATAAAATGTTACAAAATAATAAATAAAATAAACAAAACATAAGAATCTTGAACCAATTTTAAATAATAGTTATATTATTAATAAGGTGCAACATCAATATAAAAACATATATTATGACGCTCTCTTACAAATCCACACTAAATATAAATTATTATAGATAATCGTGGTAAAATTAACAATCCAATGTAAACAAACGGTCAATTCATCACAAACCATTAACTCAAAAAAAAAAAAAACGCTTCTGAATAAATGGTCCTTTAAAAAAAAGTTACAAGAAGTCAAGAAAATTGAGAGTTTAAACTCACCATATATAAGACATAGCTATATAACCTTACCATGTTTTCAACTTTGAACTCACACAAATAAAAGAAGAATGAATAACAAACCACTTCTTTCTTATGAGTTCTCACACCAAACAAGATCTTCAGGAGCAACTCCCCGACACATACTCTAAGCCTACATCCACAGGCCCAACACACAACCATTTATCATTGATTTTTAGGTACCATCAATCACCGACAAACAAGGTAATTTTAATGACCCAACAACTGAAGGCATGGAATTTATGTTAATTTACCATGAAATAGAACACCCCGATTCAACCCTGCTTATTCAAGAGACAACCCAATACATGATGAATTTACAAACAGCCGAAGACATAAACATAACTGATGATCTTCAAGTTACTATTACCATCACAGACTACAACCAAAACGCTATTGCAAGACTTGATGTCGACCTTACCGTCACCGATCTTGAGGGAACTAATAGGCCTCCAACTACAGAAAAATAAAACGATACATGAACGGTATGCTTCATAAATTACAACAATGAAACCTATCTATGCTCTCTTACTTGCGGCTATACTTTCCATTTCCGCTCCATTATATCAATGGCTTCGTACAAACATAAGCTGTCTCATATGTACGGAAAGTCATCTATGATTCAGCTTTATTACAATTTATAAGGGGGTTTCTTATGTTCAAGTTTTCAGTTTCATTTACATACTGTTTTCGATTTTCGTATTAATTTTCTAACAAAATATAAAAATGTTTTCCCTCATTTCCTAATATGTTCCACTTTCCAGAATTAGTTTTTCATCAAAAATCAAATAAGAAGAATATATGAACAGAACTTCATTACTGCCACAATGAAGCCCCGACAAATTGTCACATCTTTGACATATACAAAGTATGCGAAGATTGTTACTACTTTAATAGGATGAAACAATTTATTATCTTTGACCCAAAAAAACAATTTATTATCTTTTTTCAAACAAGATAATCCCAAAAACAAACACAACTATTTATATTTTCCTTCTTGAACATCAAATTTTCCTTATGTTTAAATTTCAACTAAATTAATTTTATTACAACTATCGGCTTTTATTCTACTTTTGTTGAATCGATCAGTCACAACCACCTATGCTACTCCACTTTGAACTAATCGACTTCAAAACAAAGTAATACACTACGGTCGCTAAGAACTATCAAATAGATGAGAAAAAATATTATTCTCTTTCAACTTATTTTCATCTTCAAACATAATCTCTTTACTAAAACCATGAAATTATAAAATCATTTCAGAATAACACATACGAACCCGGCGCGTATCGCCGGAAGACCACAAGTATTGTATATTATTGATCTATTCTATGTTTCTAAATAGAATATCAAATGTGTCGTTCTAGAAATAAAATCTGATTATTATAGATTTAAAGTCGTGTTTAAAGAATATTATATAAAATTTATAAAATATTTTTTTTGAAAGTTTCAAAACGTATTATATTTAGAAAAAATCTATGTTTTTATTATGTGAAATACAAAGTTCAATAATTGTTCTAACAGAAATTAAAAACAATTAAAAGTAGAAAGGGAAAACATATTTGTAAAACGAAAAAAAAAGGTAAAATGTGTATGACAAAAGTAATGTGGCAATTATTACACAAATATCATAGCCTAAGTTCTCTTATGGTTATATGCTTAATTTGATGGTTTGTTATAGACATGAACCGATATTCCTCAATAAATTTTCATTCCGTTTAGACATTGTATTTTTTCAAGTTTATTTCAAAGAGAGATTTTTTTTTATCTCCAATCCGAGGATGGCGAAGTTTGTTGAAACCCGCATGGTAACATACAGGAGAACCTCCTTATGATGATCATTTGGATGTGATCGAGATTAATCTAGTCTTATAAAGTTATATTAGTTAGTCGGTTCACTCTTGATCCCTCCATCTGTTTTGTCCCAAGAACCGTTTGAACCTTTCAATTTTGTAATGTGATTCCGAGTTCTAGTAACATAAATCAACATAACATGAATAGGAAAAAAGTAGTAAACGGCCAATTCCACCGTGAACTTAGCTCTTCCATTGTTTTCATACACAAATGTTTGAATCAAGCCTAAGACATTACAAACTAATCAAAATTTTAAATTTCCTACACAAAATATTTCAATGTGCTTAATTCCTACATAACCAGAAATAATTTCGGTTTAGTTGTTGACCATTGCTGATGTGGCTTGACTATTACTGACATGGCTTGCCACGTATGAATTCGGTTTAGTTTGGTTTAAAAAATATTATTTTAAAATCAGTATAGGTGAAACTAGTCGTTTTTTATTCTTACTTAAAACACAACAAGTTGCTTTTGGACTGGCTCGAACCCCCGGCCAAGTAAACGAAAATATTGACCTCAACCAGTGAGCCACATACGAAATCAATGCTTACGATGCATCATAATAGTACTTAACTCAAATTGAAAATCAACCTATTTCTCTCATCTTCCTTTTGCCTCCGCAACCCAAGACAGATGTTAACACAGTTTCATAATAAATTCCATGGTTGCTTCAAACAATTCTTTCTTAGAGAGTGCACCAGTTATGTGATTATAACATAGCTTTTCCTCAACTTGTTAAACCTCCCAAGTGCTTCTTCGATCTTACCCGTTTTGCAGTGGCATTCAATCATGTTTGAATACGTGACTGTGTCAGGAGCAATGTAACTATGGACTCGCGCAATTCGAACATCTGTCTAAAAATTTCAAGAGACGAAAAAGATAGAGTAATGGGTTCACTTCGGTATAGGTAAGTACTAAGATGATGTATCTTATTCATAAAAGATGCAAGTGGCTCAGTGGGTTGAATTATATCGTCAACTTGTTGGATGGTTCGAACAGCCCAAATTAAAATTTGTTGTCTTTTAATAAATATCAAAACGACGTAGTTTCACCGATACTGACGTAGACTTTAAACCAAAATTAACCGGTTTCATACGTGTCAATAATAAAGCCATGTCAGCATTGGTCAACAATTAAACCGAAATTAATTCCGGTTATGTAGGAACTAACCACATATTAACTCAAAAGTTCGTGTACGAAAACAATGGAAGAACTAAGTTTATGGTGGAATTTGGCCGTTTTCCCCTGCATCTACTAGTACATGTGGTTACAATATCCTGAAGTCAACTGACACGCCACATAGGAAATGAAGATAATGCTTCCATATCATGAAGCCTTTAGGAGAGGATTTGAAGTGGTGAAAATGGAAAGCAGCTTCCAAGTTTGTTGACAAATAAGCAAAAAAAATTTCCTTTTATGAAAAGCAAAATTGCTGCCACATATTCCGTTGTTTACTTATTTTGAACAAAAGGAGTTTTTCAGTAAGGAAAAATGAACAAAGCTTTGAAGTACAATATTATTTACAGTCTCATGGCGAGCGAAATGGTAAGACTCATATTGTCTTTAAGAAAGAACATCAAAGCATAAAACTAACAAATGAAATCAACTTGCGAAGTCTGAGTCTCAACGGTTCCTGCCATGTCACCCACTGCATTTGAATCTCCTATGTTCTTCTTCCTAAAGTAAGCCTTGTGGTACCTATCAACCTTAAATTAAAGCAGAACAATTAGCAGAAAAATATGATCTAGCTATAGGGTAGAAATTAAGACAAACCAGACTCTAAGGGATCCACCAGTTACAAGAGCAGTCACACTTTCAAGACTCCATCTGTCATCCATTTTTTCCCTGTGAGTAGCAGACATAACATATATAGACACTGCTTGATAGGGGGAACATTTAAGATAACAAAAACACAATGTGTGAACTAACTTACACCCAACTTAATATCGTATGAAATTTAGAGCTTCGGATGGAGATCAGATGTTACTAGGATTGAATATTCAGTACAAAGAAACTTATCTACACAAAGGCAAATTGGAATCTTGTGAATTATGCCTCTGTTTCAAAGCAAAAACACTGAAAGGACCAAATGTTTCCAAAGAATCAGGGTGATCAGTCCAAAATTTTGTTTCCCCTGATTATATGTTCAGTTAAGAATCTATTTTGTTATAGTAGAAACAGATAATTCAATATAGCATTTTGATATCTGAGAGAGACATTGCTGCAAGGTATTGCCGTATGGAATTGTGAATTCGCTTATGTGCCTCATATAGTGAGTATTTTTATTCAAAAGAAAATATTACAGTCACAAAACATGACAAGACAATTTTCAAGCCTGTGGTTGATAGGAGAAACCGTTAACTGTGAGGCCTCCATCGGCACAAATGGTTTGACCTGTTATATATGAAGCTGCAGGTAGACACAAGAAAACCACTAGTGCTGCAACCTCATTAGGCTCTCCAGCTCGACCAAGAGGAGTTCTACCGAACAGTCCTTCCCTGAAGCTGACGTTCTCAAGATACTTCCAGAAACAAAAATGAAGAGATGATTAGAGGTTGAGGCTGAGGTTGAAAGTTCACAAAAAAAAAAAAGTGAAAGTTCGCTTTTATTATTACAGGTTGAGCTTGAGGAGTCTTGATGATGTTAGGTGCAACAGCGTTGGCTCGTATGCCGTCTTTTGCCCATTCACATGCCAAATTCCTAGCTAGTTGATTCAGAGCTCCTGTAAATGATTTTGTATGAGGACTCAGGAGTCAACAAAACAAAGAAACATAAAGTCCTTGTTGGTTAGTCAGTATTACCTTTGGTTAGACTATAAATGGATGCACCGTTAATCGATACAGCCCCTGAAACAGAGGACATGAAAACGATGCTTCCATAGCCTGAAGCCTTTAAGAGAGGGTGTGAAAGCTGGCAAAAATGGTAAGCAGATTCCAAGTTTGTTGAGATGTGGAAAGCAAAATCATCTGCCCCATATTCTGTTGTTTGCTTTCCTCGAAGCACTCCCACATTGTTCACCTATGTTACACAACAAATGATTTTTTGTCACAATTTCTTTTAAACGAATTATGCTTAGTTCTTTCTATATTATTGGAGAGAAGATCCCACATCGGAAATATGAAAGGGACTTGAGCAATATATAAGGGACTTGGGTCAACCCACTAATTGCCAATTGGTTTTAAGTTGGAAGCCCAGGAAACTTATCATGGTATTAGAACCGGCCCAATACCCTGAACCATTAATTAATCCGGCCCGGACAGTGGCTCGATCATCCCATTAACTGATGGTCCATAGAAGGCTCAGTTCCGCCGAGATCGCTAGAAAATAAAGCATGATTTCGGAGGGGGTATAATGGATTCTGCGAGATTAATGGTTATACGTACCATTATCTCGAGGGAGGGTATTGGAGAGAAGATCCCACATCGGAAATATGAAAGGGACTTGAGTAATATATAAGGGACTTGGGTCAATCCACTAATTGACAATTGGTTTTAAGTTGGAAGCCCAAGAAACTTATCATATATTAAAGATTAATATCCTTACAAGAATGTTGAGTTTTCCATCAAATAACGAGGAGACTTTTTGTTACAAAGTTTCTCTCTCGGGACGGGAGGTTACATCACAGACTGAGCCACTCACTTTAAACCCTTTCTTTTCCCATTCGCTTAAACTTTGACTCAGCAAAGTTTCAGATATGTCGCATACATGGACTTTGGCCCCAAAGCTAGCTAACTCCTCTACTATGGCATACCTAAACATTCCACAGATTCAAGCTCCTTGAAATCTTGACAGAAAAAGAACCTTGGGTTACAAACATGATAAAGAGAAAATAAGACAAACCCTATTCCTGCGGCTCCACCGGTTACAAGAGCAGTCATACCTTGAAGACTCCATCTTTTATCCATTTTTTGCCTGATAAGCAGTGACAAGAAATGCCGCAAAGAGAGATATATAGTAAACCACTAAACGTTGTAGATGAGATCGACTAGAGATAATGTCATCAGACGACTGATTAGTTTATTAGATGTTTAATGGGCCAAGTGATAATGTCGTAACTGATGACGCGTCTTCCATCAAGTTTAATAATACGATACATAAGAATATTACTAATTTACTAGCTAATGATGTTTCTCTAAGTGGTGGAGAGTGGAGACACTAAGAAGCAATTAGGAAACGTGTGGATTAGGTAATAAAAGTGTTTAAATAAAAATTAATTATATAAGTGAATGAAAATTATGTAAACATAAAATCTGTAAATTTTACAAAATAGAGCTTTCAATTTTATTTTATATTTTTCCTTCGTTTAAACTTGATTTCTCCTGATAACATGTTATTATATCTGAATATCAATATTTTGAATTGAGGTTTTAACAAACCATAAGTTCTATTTTAATATATTAGATGACTGTATAACAGTTGTACATAGACAACAATCACATGCTACATGATACTTCGCTTAAAGCTAAAGGCGAAGTTGTCCAAAAATGGCAAATGATTTTGGTTTACTTCCGTTGCTGTTTTTAGTATACCACTCAATTATTTTGCTTTTGAGTGCAAATCCCTTATATATCAAAGGAGAACAAATCCCTTATATATTAAAGAAGAAATATTGTAATAAATGCATTCACACTATAATAGACACGTGGCATCCTCACAATGATTTGATAACAAGTATGTTAACGCATTTACACTATATTCATAAATGTTTCACACTATATATTTTGTATTTTTTAATACAAAACTCACATGCATGGTTCCAATAAAACTTTGGATTTTTCGGTTCGAATCAAAACAAATAAAAAATCAAAAACTAAACTATATATATTATTTTTATTGTTTACGGATAAAGTTGGGCAAAATATTTATAAATTTTGATTCGATTCGTTATCCGTTTTGACTTGAACCAAAAAATGGATATCCGTAACTCTACGAAGCAAATCAAATACTAAAATACAATATAAAAAAAAGCAAATCACAAATACCAATATTTTTAGGAACGGATATCTAATTCGATATGTTATATGCATATATATACATATATGCACAGAATTATATATATATATATATATATATATATATGTGTGTGTGTGTGTGTTATATTATAGTTTATATTAGTTTTACAATAGTTTTATGAATTAAATTTATTATATTAGGTAATTAAAATTTTAAAAGTTAAATAATATTTTATTTTTGTAATAAAATGTTATTATAAAAAATTTCAATTATTTTAAAAATTTTATTTTATTTACGGATCAAATTGGATATTCTTTAAAATTCTAAATCATTTCGGATATCAGAGTCACCGACTATCCAGATGGCTAAAGATTGAATCGACATGAATGCCTCCAAATATCCGGATATTCGATCTGTGTCCACCTCTATTTACAGATACAATTTATTTTTCTTTATATGAAAAAAATTCACTAATGTTAAGGCCTTTTTATTTTTTAATTAATTTTAATTTTATCTTTCATGTATTATTTTGAAAAAAAATGTCATATAATATTAATTAACAATTTGTTCAAAAAAAAAGAAAAAAAATATTAATTAACAATATCTTTATATATTTGTCAACTATCTTTATATATTTTTACATACATATACATGTGTACCTTGATGTGAGCACCTTGTAACTAAATATTTACCACAACTGAAGTATCTATTTTTTTTTTGGAAATTGAAATATTTTTTTTCTTAATGCTTTTTTAACTACCGACCAAATTGTAGTGAAATGATTTGTCTTAATAATTTTTTTCTTTCTTGAACTATTATCCGTTTACAAACTATGATATGAAACCATTGGTTCGACATGACGACTATCTAAAATTTATAACATGAAAATAAACAAATAATAGTAATTTTTGGTTTTTACCGAAAAAACTAAAAAATCAAACATTCTAACCGAATAAACCAAAATAAATATTAAATTAAAATAATAGTTATATTTTAGGAGATTAAAAACTAAAAAATAATTTTAAACCGAACCGATATCCAGATTAAACAGATTTAATGTGTTTTTATTAAAAATAACAAAACTAATAATTACATTCTGCGTAAGACGCGGATTATTATCTAGTGTAATTTTAAAAGGCATGACAGTGAAGTATCTCTTCATAATATATTTTTTTGAGCGTCAAATGCATTACGATGGCTCATTATTGGGGGGAATCCAAACCGGTGAGTTCACATGGAAAATCAAGGAACATGTGTACCAATTGCGAAAGAGTCAACAAATCACAAGATTCGAGATAAAATGCAACGAGTGCATTCTTGTCGTGAGAGTTTAAGACAAAATATGACATTGCTGGAATTTTACAAAAAGAAAAACATGACATTGATGGAGATGGACTAAAGAAAAGTTAGTAACATAGATCGTAAATTATATCATACCAATGTTATAATTTAAAAATAAATTCACTAAAACATTTTATACAATATAACTTTTATAATTTATTATACAATTAGTAATAAAAAATGATAGAAAATTTTATTCAACTAGTATATTACTCCACAACAAAATCTAGATACTTTTGGATATTTTTGGATAGTTCGGATATTATATAATAATTTAGTTTTTAAAATATTTTTGGATAATTTAATAGACTAATAAATTAAAAAAATATATATTTAGTTATGTTTTATATATATAATTAATATTTTATATATTTGGATATCCATTCAGTTTTCGATTCGATTTTGGTTTGATTGGTTCTGATTTGGTTATTTCGAATATAGAAATATAGGAGCAATTTAGGTATCTAAGGGTTTCACTCCGGTTTCGGTTTCATGTATTTTGGTTCGGATCTCCAAATAGTTTTTTTTACCTAGGCTTAGCCTAGCTGACCTCGGTCAGCCGACACCGTGGTTAATTAAAAAAAAAAGGTGTTGACCACACTTATTACATTCAGAAGGAAGCCACGAATAGATCACATCAACCATTGTCATTGTTCCACAATTCTCCTTGAGAGCTAGCTACTCTTTGCTGGAAAGGCGTATCCAATTTTATCTCCACCAAAATATTTGCTTTTTCCATCTGAGTAGGGTCGAGCCATGACCTACTAGACTTATTATATTATATTCCTTAATAACTACTAGAGATTGGTTCTGGTACATTTTTATACATTAATATTTGTTTTTCATAATTAATGTTAAATATTTTAGACGTGTCGTAATATAACTAATTATATTCAAAAGATCTGGACCGAATCGGATAATAAGGTTATTTTTTATACAAATATCCAAACTCGTTTCAGATACATTTGTTATTTAGATATTTTTAGGTTCCTATATATCATAATGATGTTAGGAGTTTTCAAGGCTCCTAAAACAAATGTTGTAGTATAAATGATTGTCGAACCAGTTCTGAGGGATATCTAAGCACCGAGAATGCAAGTACTCACTTAATTTAAGTGCAACCGATGATTTAGATGGGTTTTAAACTACTACTAATACTAGAAAGCAATTACAGAATGATACTTTCTTGACTAAGGGAAAAGAGAACTCATGGGCATATGGATTAGACCTCGGGTGATCAAGTATCGAACTA
>NC_027751.1:45232900-45255972 GCF_000695525.1 Brassica oleracea var. oleracea | reverse complement strand
GAAACCATAGACGCGAGCGACCTTAGGGTGTCGCTCTAGGAGGTCGCTCCCGGCTTGTTCGTCGCTCTCAAATCGACACAACCCGAGCGACCTCTGTGTGTCGCTGTGGTGAGGTCGCTCTAGGAGCTGGAGCGACTTCGCCTTGTCGCTCTAGGAGGTCGCTCCGAAGCGTAGATGGCGAGCAAGTTCATGGCGTCGCTCCGGTAGGTCGCTCCCATGCATTGCTCGTCCAATGATCACCTTAATCACCTCTTTTGAGCTCCAAATGCACCCAAATGTCTCCATGAACTCCATGTGGTACTTCAATACCTAATAGAGACATATGTATGCAAAATGCAACCTAGACATGGCTAAATCCTAATCTATATGGTGAAAATGCACATGAATAAACGGATAAAACAATGTAAATATGCAAGATATCACATAACCGAATTCATCCAGATCCAGAAGAAACAAACTCAAAATCCACACATAAATTTATAATATTCAAGCGGTTCCTAAATTAAAAAAAAAACGAAATCCGAAAAGAACAGCCCGTACCTAAAATAGATAACCAATGTTCATGCCTAACTGATTTTATAAACTAATAAAATGACTATTTCTATGTGTTTGGCTAAATTAAGTGAAATAAAAAGAGTTTTTTATTTAGTAAAATAATTATATTGAGTGAAAAATTAAGCGACAATAAATGTAATACATTTTTATTATTTTGATTTAATTTTTTATTTTATTCACAAAATATGTCTTTGAATTATATTTTTGGCTACGTAATTTTCCAACGATTGAAACTAAAATAAAATAAAAATTTTTTAGTAAAACAAACTAAACCGAACGTTTAACCATATGCAAAATTCAGTTATTTACATTTTTGATTTTATAATTGGCACAAAGTTAATGTTAAAAACTAATAAATAAAAATATGCACTATTATTATTATGGTAATATAATTAATGATGTGATGTATTGTTAAGGTAATATAATTAATGAAATTGTTAAACTGAATGAAATATAGAAAAACAATTAATATAATTATATTAATGAAATTACTAAATGGACATTATATTTCTATTTTATACTTCCAAACAATTTTCATTTATACCGATGTCTATGTTTCCAAAAATATTCAAAAATTTCTTCAGTTTTAATAATATAGATGACTATATTATCCAATCAGATTTTTTAAAGTAAATTATTTATAATATTTCCACTATGTTTTTATATCATTTTGGGTAAATATCAACCTTCAAAATATGAAAAACAAATTTAAGAAAATAATAATACAATTAATTTATCATAATAATATCAAAAGTATTTGTAATAGTATAAATTTTTATTCTTACAACTTAGATTTATTATTATTTGCCTCAGTCATTTAATCTCTAGGCCCAAATCAGAATATACCACACATCCCATTTATTGTCCAAGCCGACATCACTTACGTATAAAAGAAGTCACAAGACGTTCAAGGAAGAACTAACCTAATTGAGGTTCACCGCAGGGTGTCTCTATGGCACAAGAGCTACAAAACCTTCAGAGAGTTGAGAGAGCAAGAGAATATCAGAGAGAGAAGAAGATGATCTCCATAGAAAGTGGGAGTTAGAGTCTCCACCTTTAGTGTTCTTCTCGTTGTCTTTGTTGTTGTTTCTCTTTAAGCCTTGTACCTGAAATACAAAGAAATCGCCGTCTTAGAGCGTTGTGTAAGCCTTTGATAAGATAGTGGATGTTTGTGGGAGGAGGTTCCCACACGAGGTGTACCCTTGCGGAGGGAAACTCGTTAAATCTTGGTGTCGAAGTTACTTTGGGTTTGTGTTTAAACCGTGAAGAATCAACATGGCTATGTGTGATTCGAAGTTAAGATCATAACATTATAATAAATATAACAAATATAAAATGTTACATTGCTGTTGTTGACCTCCAAAAATCAAAATATTTTGGTGGAAAATCCTACAAGAAGGGCTACCAGTGGTTGAGAACTCACGAAGAAGGAATATGAAAGTAGACAACACTTGCCAAGTATGTGGAAAATGTCTTGATACGCAAAACCATTTGCTATTTGAATACAGAGTAGAAAAGGAGATTTGGTCATTGGCGCCTACAAGTCTCAGCAAAAAAAGAAGGGGTGCAGTCTGATACGCATCAAAACATAAAAGATATGACATCTTTGATCAAAAAAGATAAGAGAGAGCTCATAAACTTCTTTATAGGATGGAAGATGCGAAACAACCTTGTATTCCAGAAAAAGAGCGAGCATATTTTGAAGGTGATTCATGATGCATTGAGGGACTCAAGCCAATGGCACGAAGGGAACAACCGACCCAGTGTGCACACTGAAGACTTACACGAAACTTTGCCAGCAGATTCCCTTTATTATTGTCAAGTAGATGCCACTTAGAAAGATGATAAAGAGGTTGCAAGTGTTCGTTGGTCCTTACACAGCAAAGAAGGCACATAACATCTATATCTCCTCAATATAACCTACAAATACTCCAAGGGAAGCAGAAAGAGATGCATTACTTATGGCAGTGAAGGCTGGCTTTTAAGAAGGTCACTTTTATGAGTGATTGCAAATCACTTATGGATGAGTGGAACCAGTATAGTACTGCAGCAACCATCACCAAAGTCCGTAACACAGAGAGTGCCTCCATGATACAGGACATCATAGAAGCTTCCAAATCAAATGAGTTTACTTTTTTATTATGTTTCTAGACATAGGGTAAGTTTTGGTTGATGAGGTTGCTAAAAAAGTTAGATGACAAACGAAACTATGTAACAGCTGGTTTTAAATTCAATAAGAAAACAGGTTAACAAAAAAAAATGTATTTTAACCAAAAGTTTCCATAGAATGGAGTGATCATCCAAAAGTTTGTTTCCCCTGATGATATATATGCTTATGTCTTAGCAGAAAACAGATGATTGAATATAGCATTTTGATATCTGAGAGAGACATTTCTGCAATGTATTGCCGTTGCCAGGTGTAACCCAAATCTGATTAGAATCTCCACAATGGAATTGAGAATTCGCTTATGTGTTCGTGCACACCCTCATATCGTGAGTTTTTTTATTCAAAAGAAAATATTACAGTCGCAAAACATGACAAGACGACCATTCTCAAGCCTGTGGTTGATAGGAGAAGCCGTTAACCGTGAGACCTCCATCAACACAAATGGTTTGACCTGTGATATAGGAAGCTGCAGGTAGACACAAGAAGACTACAAGTGATGCAACCTCATTAGGCTCTCCAGCTCGACCAATAGGAGTTCGACCGAGCAACCCCTCCTTGAAACTGACGTGATCAAGAAACTTTAAGAAACCAAAGAAAAATTAGAGATGATTAGAGGAATGAAAGTTTTTTTTTCACAAATAAAAACAAAAGTTCTATTTTTCTTTACCGGTTGAGCCTGAGGAGTCTTGATGATATTAGGTGCAACGGCGTTGGCTCTTATGCCGTCTTTTGCCCATTCACAAGCCAAATTTTTAGCTAGCTGATTCAGAGCTCCTGTAAATGATTTTGTATTAGGACAAAGGAGTTAACACAGAAACAAAGTACTTGTTGATTAGTAACTGTTACCTTTGGTTATACCGTAAATGGATCCGCCGCTCATGGATACAACCCCTGCAATAGAGGACATGAAGACGATACTTCCATAACCTGAAGCCTTTAGGAGAGGATGTGAGATCTGGGAAAATGGTAAGCAGGTTCCAAGTTTGTTGAGATGTGGAAAGCAAAATCATCTGCCCCATATTCTGTTGTTGACTTTCCTCGAAGTACTCCCACATTGTTAACCTTTGTTGCATAAAAAAGAAGATGTTCTCAAAATTTTATTTGAAAAGTACGCGTAGTTGTTTCTATATTAAAGCCATTTACTCACGAAAATGTTGAGCTTGCCATCAAAATGCGAGGAGACAGTTTGCATGAGTGTTTCTCTCTCGGGACGAGAGGATACATCACAGACTGAGCCACTCACTTGAAACCCTTTCTTTTTCCATTCACTTAAACTTTGATTGAGCAAAGTTTCAGATATGTCGCATTCATAGACTTTGGCCCCAAAGCTAGTTAATTCCTCTACTATGGCATACCTAGACGTTCCACAGATTCAACTTCTGACAGAAGAAGAACCTTGGGTTACAAACATGATTAAGAGAATAGAAAGACAAACCCTATTCCTGCGGCTCCACCGGTTACAAGAGCAGTCATACCTTGAAGACTCCATCTTTTTTTTTTTTTTTGCGTGATTAGCAATGACAAGAAATGCTGGAAAAGAGAGTTATTTAGTAACCACTAAAGTGGATAAGATCGATTAGAGATAACGTTAAAAGAAGACCGATTAGTTTAGTATTAAATGTTTTAATGGGGCAAGTGATGATGACGTAACTGATGACGCGTCTTCCATTAAGGCTAATAACAAGTCTTGTTTCATTACTTGGGTTACAAGTCCAATGATACGATACATAAAACCATGATTAACATGGGGTTCCTAGAGTGGGGTTCTTAGCGGAAGTTAAGAAACAGTTTCTTAACTTCCGCTAAAAAACTCGTCCTAAGAAATCCGAGTTAATCATGCTCTAAGAATATAACTAATTTACTAGCTAATGATGTTTCTCTATGTGGTGGAGGGTGGAGACGAGAAGAAGCAATTAGGAAACGTGTTGATTAGGTAAATGAAAAAGTTTACAGAGATATTAGGCAAACGAAAACTAGAATATCAAAATTTAGTGGTTGGGGCGAGCGTGGTTTGTAATACATTAACTTAGGTGCTTTTGTTCAATTTGGGCTTGTAACCGGATCTAAAATTCTCGTTTTCGGTTTGAATTAAATATATCTATTTAAAAAATAATCAAAATTTTAGTAGACAATTCTAAATCCGATAAGTTTTAACCATAAATAATGTTTTAATTAGATGCCTATAAAATAAAGTAACGTACAGACAACAATCACATGCTACATAATAGCTCGCTGGTAAAATCGGCTAAAACCAGCAAAGATATATTTTGATTTTTGTTTGGTTCCATTGCTGTTTTTAATATGTCACTCAATTTTTTTCCTATTGAGTGCAACTGTATTTTAAAAAGCATGGCCAAGTGGAGTGTTTTTTTTTTTGACATGCCAACAGGAGTGTTTCTTGCTAATTTGTTTGTTCTTTAATTTCTTTTTGGGCGTCAATGCATTTATATTGCTCTTTATTTTGGATAATCTAAACCGGTGCGGAGTTCACATGAAAAATAAAGGAACATGAAAAACACCAATATCGAAACAATCAACAAATCACAAGGTTCGAGATAAAACGCCACAAGGCCATTCTTGTCGTGAGAGTTTAAGACAAAACATGACATAGACGGACTAAAGAACATTTGTTACATAGACGGTTACTATAACTACAAATGTTGTTGTAGTTTATAAGGTTTTCATTAAATATTTTAGAAATTTACCCTTAAATAATGTTAAAATATTTTTTTTTCCAAAACTGTATTTATAAAACTCTAAAAGAACACTTATTAGAAGAATACAAAAGTTTTACCATTATTCATAGGGTAACTTTTGAAAATAGCATAAATTTGTAATCACAACAATGTACATTAAAATGATAAAATAGCATATTCAAATGATAAAATAACACATTCAAATGCAAAAGATACATGTACCCTAGGATTAAAATGTTTTTGGATTAGATTTGGACTTTATGGATTGATTATATGAATTAGGGGTTGAGATTAAGTGATTAGGATTTTAAGGGTTAGAGCCTACAGTGTATAATTTTTAACAGTAATATTTATTTTAAGTTTTAAATAAATATTTATACATATTTACTATATTAAATACGTCGTTAATTAAAGGTAGTTTAATTTTTGTACAATAATGATTGTTTATTTCGTCATTTATTTTTGTGAATTATTTGTGATAAAATTATTTTGTGTTAGTTGAGAAAATTGTTCCTTAAAAATCAGGCAATTCACCCGTCCAAAAACCCTGAACAACCAACTAGTTATATTTTAAAGAATTTGTCAAAAATAATTCAAAATTAAAATTTGAATGCAAATATATATATTCTTTCTATTCACTCAAGTGCAAGATTAACTTAAAAGATATTGAAATTACAACAATCTTTTTATAACTAAACAAAAACTTGGAAATACTTTTATTACTAGGTAATAATACATGTCCTGCGCGGAGTTAAACTTAAATTTATACAATTATTATAGTTATTCTTTTCAAATTAAGTATAAGGATTGCTTTTGTAAAAAAATATTTCTTGCTTAAAGCATGTATAAATCTTGGATGGCAGATTATCTATATTTTGTTTGTCTTTCTGTTGTTCGTTTTTTTAATTACATAAAAACACTCAGATTAATAATAATGTGATAATGTGATATATTTTAATGTGATACAGAAGGAGAAAGTGCGTTCACTGATCTTTCAAAAAAAAATTATTTATCATTTATCTGTTCAAAATGGTTTTGGTTTATCTTATTTACATCACCTATATCTTAATATGTACAATCTATTAAAACAATGAATCCAATTTTATTCTAGAATAGTTTTTTAAAAAATTATACTTTTTATATTTCTCTTAACCTATACTATTTCCAACTACAAATATCTACAATTCTTTTTGAAATAATACAAATTTCTATATTTTACTAACTAAAGATTCTCACATAACCAAAATTATATTTACTTAATCTCTAATATTATGTTTCCTAAATCCTTTTAAAGACATTTCAAAAATGCGGTAAAAAATATTTACCACCAAATAATTAGTATATTTTACTATGAATATTTAATTAAAGTTTCCTAGCTTCTACTCATATGATTTTTTTTAACATTTGTATATTTTCTATAACAAAAAATTTAAACCATTAATCACAAAATTTTCAATGTGAGTTTTTAATAGTTTTAGTAATTTAGAATCGTTTTAAAAATTCAATGCAAATTTTAAAATTAAAATATTAATCTCTCAATACTTTTCAATGAAAATTTCAGAATTAGCATATTTATGTATTTTATATGGTATATAGTTTAATTTAAATAATATTTATATATATATATATATATATTTAATCTGAATATCTATTAAATAATACTTCATATTCATATCATTTTATGATCATTTGTATTTTTTATATAAAAAATAACTAAAATTATTGTTCACGATTTTCATTGTAAGACTTTTAAAAGTTTTAGTACTTTATAGCCGTTTTTAAAAAAATCAAAATATAACATATAAGAAAAAAAATTTAGATTTTTTATTATATCGTTAATGTGATTGTTTAATTTTTTTTATAATATAAATTTTTTTAAAAATGATGGAGGATACAAAAACTATAATCAAATCTTTATTATTTAAAATCATTAATTATCGTATATATGTTAATCATATTAGGTAATTCCGTAGCTTTTATTTAAGGAAAGAATGAATAATATTTTTCTTTTATGCACATTCAATCAATTTGATAGTTAATTTAATAAAAAATATAATATATATTCAGATGAACCAACCTATTTTTCTAAGTATTCTTAAAATCATCTTAGTGATGATACGTGGCTATAGGCCTGGGCATTTTACCTGGACCCGAAGACCCGACTCGAAACCAACCCGGAAAAACCCGGTTCGGGTAGGAACCGACCCGATCAAATTACCCTATCGGGTCTTGTTGCAGAGGACCCGCGGGTCTTGGACCCGACCCGACCCAAACCGGAAACCCGATGGGTACCCGAATTAATAATATAAATTAAATAAAATGCATCAGAGGGGAATCGAAGAGTGGTTATTCGTCTAGAGAACATGGGGGTCAACCACTAGGAGACAACGAATTGTTGTTGTATCTCGCATAGTTTAATATATATACACATTTTAATATAATAAAAACACAAATTTTGAAAAAAATTCGAATATTTTCGGATATATAAATATTTTCAGATATTTTTTTGTATTTTTAGGTCTTTTTTAAATCGAACCCGAACCAAACCCGACCCGAAACCGAACCGAATCCGAACCGATAAATTCAAGTTACCCGAATGGGTCTAATTATCTAAGACCCGACCCGACTCAGACCCGGCACGATCCGAACCGACCCGGAACCGAAAATTTGAAATTACCCAATCGAGTCCTAAACTCTTAGATCCGAAAGACCTGGACCCGAAAGGATCCGATCCGAACCTGACCCGACGACCCGAATGCCCAGGCCTACGTGGCTATCCTTAAAAGTTATAATACTCCTCGATTAATATATAAAGAATTATCTTTGAAAGGTTTCCTGAATTAATAAAGACTAACGAAATAATGAAGTCTTGTGAGATGACTTTTTGAAAAATTTTAAATTAAAAAATTAAATTTTATAATTAAATTATCTTTATATATAAAGTTAGTTTTTTCTCTTCTTACGACAAGTAGCAAGGGAGTTTGATGACATGTGTCTTTCATATATATTTTTTTTACATTTTAAGTCATTTTTCTTATAGATTATTGCAATTTAGCGAAGTACTTTCTAATTATGCACTATTTACTCTTTTAATATTAACAATCTTTGTATAAAATTTGATAATTTATTTTATTGGTCACTAAAATTCAAGATGAATAAAAAATCTTTATATATAAAATTAATAAATAATTTTAAATATTTTCTATTATTTTTGTTATTTTACCATTTTCTATTATTTTATGAGGAGATGATTCATGATGAGGAATAAGAGAAGCACGACGGGCAAAGCCAAAATAAACTTATGTATACAGACTCCCAATCACAACAGGAGAGGTATGATTCGGGAAGAGGCGTCGGTATGGATATCGAGGAAGAGGTCGTGGTAGATTTGGATATCAACAAAACGGATATTATAGGCAAGAGAGAGACGCATCAAAGGTTGAGTGTTACCGATGTGATAAGATAGGTCACTTCGCTCAGAACTGCCCTACAACTTCCACAAATAACCAAACTAATAAGAAAAAACTAGAATACAACACATAATCTAAACCTACAACTTCCACAACCAAAAGAAAAAAGCTAAATACTATAGTAACACTAACTCAATAAAAGTTTGGAGCTGGAAAAAGATCAACAAAGAAAACTAACTTACCTCATCTTACCAATAATATCATGGATAAAACAAGCAGATGTTAGAAAAGATAAAAGGATATTCCTTCTGTTCCAAAATATTTGATGTTTTGAGTGTATGCACAAGAATTAAGGTATACACTTTTTTCTAAAAAAACATTAAAAATATAAACCAAAATTAATTAATCCAATCCTTAAAAATAAATATAAAACATCACTGGTCACACAGTTTTCAATAAAATTTAAATTAATATAAAATATCAAAACATCATCTATTTTGAAACATCATAAACTTTCTAAAACATCATCTATTTTGGAACAGAGGGAGTAAAATATAAGACAAAGCATTCCTCCGAGCTCAAAGGAGTGTGATCAAGCACCAACCCAAAAAATCCAAAAACCCCAAAAAGGTCAGAGAAAGAATAATCATCAGGAGACCAGAGTCACCACGAAACAAGAAGACACATGCCACAAGCACCGGAATCACAACCACCAGCTAAAAGGTAAGAAACACCTCATAAACTAAACAAGCACATACAAGACGTTCATGCCAGCGAAGAACCACAAGCTCTAAGTAGAAGAGACCAAAGCTCCAAAGACTAACTCCGCACACCTACACCATGGAAAGCAAGAGAAGAAAAGAAACAACCTGAGGGAGGGAGAATAGAAGCCTACCACCGAAAAACAAGAGCTCAAACTTTAGACTAGAAATAACCTTCCAAGCACACAAAGCATACACAGAAGAAAACACTATCCAAACCTGGAGTAGCAAATATGGCGAAAAAAGAGCTACCAGAGAAGCGAGCAACAATGAAAGGGCTACAAGATGAGAGAACAAAGATAGAAAAGGAGACGAAACAAAATCATCAAACCATGGAGCCATCCTCGAGATATGATAAAGAGCATAGAAGTCAGATCACCAAAAACCAGATCTTGAAAACCAAGACGAGCAGAGACTATCGACGGCAAGTCAACGAGAGGAAGACAACATCAAAGACAACTGAACTCTGACCCAACCCAACGAGATGTAGTTCCTAAAATTAGCCAAAATCTAAAAAAGAAGAGGACCAATATTGACCAAAACAACCTACAACACAGTGAAAAACAACCGCACAATTGGAAATTCGTAAGCATAATCTATAACAAATGCCAGATAATATTACAAGAGATGAATGTGAGGAAAAACAAGAACACAAAGGTGAGTCTTTTCTCAGTGATGGCGAGAAGCACCGCACACCGGAAAGGTAAGCGAATTACATAGATGAGGACGACTCAGGGTCAAAATATGGAGAATGGCCAAAAAAATTTTAAAAGAGTAATGTTCAAAAATGTGACAAATTAAAATACAATTCTGACGCTAAAACCATCAATCTTAAAATTAACAAATGCCTAAATGCAAAGTTATTAAAATTCAATATAATTTACATTAGAAGCTCACTTCACCACACAAGTACTATTATACACACAGTAACACATTATTGAAAAACAAACACATAATATATTAACATATTATCTAATACTACATAACACAATAAAACATCAAATAATTCTCTTTACAAATAAGACTGACCACTTAATTACATCATCCAAAAAATCATATCTAACAGCAATAAAATAATATTCCGCGCAAAGCGCGGACACCCTTCTAGTATATCTATAAAAAGTCATTTTTTCTCGTGTGTGATATTTTTCATAATTATGATAACATCGCTAAGAAAACTATTTCTCTCTCTCTCACAAGCCTCCCTCCCCCCCCCATTCTCTCTCTCAGATTATCTTAATAAAATCTTTTTACTTACAGAATCACAAAACTAGTGCAAACCCAACTTCATCCTCTTCGAAATGAAAGCAAAACTGAAAAACAAAAGAAAATTAATGAGAGGAGAATATCTTTCTTTACTAGTGCTCATTGTCTTGGCATCCAATGAAGTACTTGCCAAGAAGAACTCTTTAACGCCTAAATTAAGAAGAAGTGATTTTCCAGAAGATTTCGTTTTTGGGTCTGCAACATCTGCTTACCAGGTATTTCTTTTTGGTTTCTTCTAATTAAATGTTATTATTCATTTCTTAAATAAATCTGATAACTGATTAGATAATTTATGGGGTAATAATTCTCAGATTGAAGGAGCTGCCCATGAAGATGGTAGAGGACCCAGTATATGGGATACATTCTCTGAAAAATACCCAGGTTTTACTTTACTTCAAATCTCAGGTTTATCGGATCAAAAGAATAGTTTAGATTGAAGATACATGCATTAAGTATACATATGTGTGTGTGTGTCAATATGCTCTTATTAATGATTGGTTCGTCTTTCATGACATCTGAAAAAGGACCAAGATATGAAATATCATTGAAAAGGAAAAAGAAAAGATATTAAAGTATGGTAGCAATGGGAATATACTTACTTGATAAACTCAATCAATGATTAATGGGAGTATCCTCGGTAAGAACATCTCCAAAAGACTTTCTATTTGAAGTTTTCAAAAGAGATATTTAAATTTATAAAGTGTTACTTTCCAAAACCAAAACTTCAAATTTAATTTCAAGCTTATTTGTATTTTACACTACAATTCTTATATTTGTCATATTTAATCAAATCCATATAACTTTTATAACTAACTAGCACATATATAAAAATATTACAGCAATATTAATTAATAAAATCTTACACTAAAATTATAAATACTAATACATAATTAAATATTAAACTACAAGAAAAATATCACATTATTCCATAAAATTATCTCCGTAAAATTATTTCCATAATGCTCCATCTTCCGTTACACAAAATTTGTTTGGACAATATTTTGAAGATTTTGGAGGTTCCGAAGAAAATTTAACAGATTATTAGTTTCGTTTTGATATTTAAATTTGTGTAATAATTATGTCTTCATGTACCTTTTTTAAAAAGAAATTATTAAGTTTTTTTTGTAATATTCTTGTTGTCTAATGCTAATTTTGAAATATTATAAATCTTATTTTAAATTTTTTATTTAATTTAATGTGTAAAACTTGAATTTATTAAAAAAAATTGAAATATTTATGAGATATTAAAAATCTAAAGATTAAAACGATAAACGAGAAAAAAATTAAAAATCATAAATGTGATGTGTAATTAATTGTAAGGACCAAAATACAAATAAAAAAATGAAACTTGAAATTTAAACCTTTGAGTAGTGAAACTTTAAATATGAAGTTTTACTTTTCAAAACTCTAAATTTGATGTTTTAAAATTCTTTTTTGGAGAGTAAAAAATTCTATATTTAAAGTTATAAAGTTTTTTTTAAAATGCCTAAACTCAACCAATGATTTTATTGTATTTTAATCCGCCAGAGAGGATAAATGATGGTAGCAATGGGTCTGTTGCAGATGACTCTTACCATCTTTACAAGGTAATTGTCTTTTTTGGCTTTGAGTATGTAAATTTTGTTGGCGTTGGCCACAAAATCTGCCATAATCTTCCATTATATCAAATTATTATTTTTTATTTAAACATTGGATTACAGGAAGATGTGGCTTTATTGCATCAAATTGGCTTCAATGCTTACAGATTCTCTATCTCATGGTCGAGAATATTGCCTCGTAAGTTTTCTTCTCTTTGGAGGTTGTTATGATATTCGATTAATTTCCAGAACCAATAATATTAATGCGGTTTCTAATTTAGGAGGGAATCTAAAAGGAGGAATTAATCAGGCTGGTATTGACTATTACAACAACTTGATCAATGAGCTTTTGTCCAAAGGTAAAAAATACCCTCTCTGTATCACATTACTTTGAATTAAGGTTTCAGTAAAAACAATGTTTTTCAAAGTTGGACATAAGTATGTGTACTTTTTCTAACTGTGATGTATTAGATCACAATTTTGATTCACAGTATTATGCTTATCCTAAGACTTTCTTCTAATGATTTCTAATTGATCAATGAAGTTTTCTTAAGTTAATATCTTCAAATACAAAAACATAATGCCAACCAAATAAACCAAATCTGACTGACTTCCAATTAAGTTGTGTGGTTTGATTTCAAAAGCTGGCCACTGAATTATCTATAACTTTTTGAAAGGAATCTCCTGACACTAAGAAAATAATCTTGGACAGATATCTACTAATCAGATTTCTTCCACCCTTCAAATATAAGATATGTTTTTAAGTGATGAAGGCTACACAAGCAGTATTATAAATATTGTGTCACTATAGGAATTAAGCCCTTTGTCACCATTTTCCATTGGGACACACCACAAAGCCTTGAAGTTGCTTACGGTGGATTCCTTGGCGCAAAAATTGTGTAAGTCCTCTAAACCTATATTTCTTAGCATTTGTAATATCACAGAAAAAAAGAAAAAAAATATATATTGACAGTTAACATGATATATCATATATATTTACAACAAAATCCGCTGATTTTTTTTTTTTTTTTTTGGGTGGACGAAACAGAAACGATTTCCGCGATTATGCGGATATTTGCTTTAAGAATTTTGGAGATAGAGTGAAGCACTGGATGACATTGAACGAGCCACTGGCTGTGGTGCAACAAGGGTATGTTGCAGGTGGATTGGCTCCAGGAAGATGTTCCAAATTCACAAACCCTAATTGCACAGGCGGAGATGGAGCCACTGAGCCTTATATAGTGGGTCACAATCTCATCCTTGCTCATGGAGCCGCCGTAAAAGTCTACAGAGAAAAATACAAGGTGAGTAAAAGAAAACAAGTTCCACTCTGTTTTTTGAAAGTCAAGTTACCAAAACCAACCGTGTTCATAACCATCATACGCCGTAAATAACCTGTACCATGAATCATCGATTCTTTGTGTGTAAATATCTTTGCGATTTATGAGAAATCTGCTCTTGAACGTCGTTCAACAGGAATCTCAAAAAGGTAAAGTTGGTATCGCTCTGAACGCGGGTTGGTACTTGCCGTATACAGAATCAGCCGAAGATAGGTTAGCTGTGGCACGAGTCATGGCATTCACAATTGACTACTTTCTGGAGCCACTTGTGACCGGTAAATACCCAGTCGACATGGTCAACAACGTAAAAGGCGGTCGTTTGCCTACATTCACTACACAACAATCTAAGATGCTAAAGGGCTCATATGATTTCATTGGCATTAATTATTACTCTTCTGCTTATGCAAAGGATGTCCCCTGCTCTAACGAAAATGTTACCCTCTTCTCTGATCCTTGTGCCAGCGTCACAGGTCGGTTTTCGCATCATCCAAGTTACTTTTATCATTTTAAAATAAACAAATCGAAATTTTACAAGCCTAAAAGTATGTTAACAGGTGAAAGAGAAGGAGTTCCCATCGGTCCAAAGGTACTTGTCTTGACTAATGTCATAAAACCTTGCATTTTTTCGGTGAAAGTTACACTGTCTAGGCTCATAAAAGCCCTGTATCTGTGTTTTTATATTTATAGGCTGCATCAGATTGGATTTTGATATATCCAAAGGGAATTCGTGATCTTCTCCTCTATGCAAAATACAAGTTCAAAGATCCAGTCATGTACATAACCGAAAATGGTAATTCACAAATCCATGATCTAAATATATTTATATATTTGACAATGAGTTTTAGTTTCTGGATAATATATACCTTGTAGGTAGAGATGAATTTAATACCGGTAAAATATTTCTTAACGACGGCGACAGAATAGATTTCTACGCTCGACATCTTGAGATGGTTCAAGACGCGATCTCGTAAGCATTCTTACCTCTAATATTAAGAATTCCACTTACCCATGTTACAACTAAAAAAGATAACTAAGTTTATGTATAAGTGGACTTAAACAAACGTATAGACTTGTGCAACGGTGCTGCAGATGCTTTTGTTAAATTATGAAATAGGATTGGAGCTAATGTGAAGGGATTTTTTGCGTGGTCATTGTTGGACAACTTCGAATGGGTAAATGGATATACCGTTCGATTCGGGCTGGTTTACGTGGATTTCAAAGATGGATGTAAGAGATACCCCAAAAAATCAGCTAATTGGTTCAAAAAGTTTTTGAATCAAAAGAAAAACAGTTGATGGAAATTGCACCATTCCGTTTTAATAATATCTCCGTATTATTGTTATTTTTATCGGTTGGAAATAATAAAATATTTTTGTTTAACTTTTTAGTCGAAGTAATAAAGAACCCACAGGGAGAGCATTGTAAATACAAATGATTTTTTGTGTTATTGTTTATTTTGAGGTTTTACATATTATAATATAATAAATATATATTAAATAATTGAAAAATTAATAATTATCACATATTAATTGAATTAGCAATCACATAAATCAAAATAATCACTATTGTTTATTTACAATCACTCTATATAAGCAAATTCAAACCATCTTTTTATATATTTTATGTGATATATAATTAAATTTAAATGATATAAACATAGATACATATTCTATTTTTTGGCTATCTATTGAGTCAATTTGCTTAAAATACATAATAAATAGGAAATTAGTGATCTACCTTAAACAGTAAAACTAGACAAGTAGACGTAGCTACAGAACACTTAAAATAACAATTGTGCCCTTGAAAATCAGTTTCAACTCTAGTATATAATATATGTCATCGATAGCTTTAGTTTTTTTTTCAAACAAGTTAAAAAAGAGGCAATGTAGAGAGAGGGAGAGAAATAGAGCTGTAAAAGTAAGGATTTTTGATATCTTTCGTCTTTTTCTCTTCAGATAATCAACTGTGGTATTTTTGCGTTAACTGATTAACAAATCACATTTACTAAAAAGAGCAATTTAGGCCAAAAACATAACAAGAGTGCCATATTAGCGAAACACCAAAGACCGACGTGGCAGCCAAAGACGAATGAAAAAGACTAGGATACCCTTGACGACGTGGCAACCAAAGACGAGTGAAAAAGACTAGGATACCCTTGACGCTTCATGTCTCTTGTTCTCGGTTTTAGGCTTCTAGTGTTTTAGTTCTGACACAAAATATTTAGCTAGATTTGGCAAGATAAAAAAAAGATTCCGTTTACATTAGAAGATATTGCATCGGTAAACAAAACGATACAGTATCTTGGAGATAAGTCTGACGGAAACGGCGCAGTTGTACACCGAATCTAAGAAAAGATTTCCCTCTGATTCGTGTGAGAGAAGATCTTCGCAAACCTGTGTGCGTCTATAAAGAAGTCTAACCCGGTTTCTCATTTCTTCAGGAAACTCTACAAAATCTTTGGTTAAAGGTAATGGAGTTATTAAGGAGTTTTAAATGTGTAAAAGCGAGTTTGTTGTTATGTCTGTTTATTAATGTAGTCGAGCATTTAATCCATGTTTTTCAAATGATTGAATCCTTCGATTGAGTCTTATGTATATATCGTTGTGTATCTCAGGAAATGGGTCGTGTTTTCCGAATCTGGCGTGGAGATTGGAAGAAGAACAGACATTAACAGTGGCACTTTGTCCCAAACCATCAAGACTACGGCTTCACTATGTACATGGATTCCCCTGAAACGTTAGAGGTCATCGATGCTACCGTTAGGGAGAACTACATGCTGGGTTGTGCTACTCCGGTCCTCATAACGTACGGGATGCCTGACTGGATGATGTTTCCAAGTGGACCGTCACCGCCGATAACAATTGCTACGACAGCTGACCTTGTCAGTTTAATTAGCAGGAGACTCCCGCTTAGTGAGATAACACTTCTTGTTACATTTGGAGCTAAGAATGTTGCTGAGTTCCAGTTCCTCTGTCGTTCCGATTTCACCATTGGCTCATCAACCTACATGGTCGGTGATGGTCAGGATGAAAGGGCTAGAGCGAGATACGAGAGTAAGTGATGGGAAAGATTAGATGTTCTTCAACTACTATGCTAATCCAAGAATTTTAATAAAACATTTTTGTAATTTTTTCAGGCTTGGTATTGGGTGAGAGGCTTGTTACTAGTGAGAGGGTGATGAATGAGATATTTGGAGAGCAAGAGATGCTTATCCTCCACCGTGTTGCGCTGGAGATTGGACATGCTGACAGGGTTCTGCGCCCTCAACCATCTTCTGTGGTTACACAACGAATAAAGATCATTCAACTTGATGATGATGATGAGATGGTGGATGTTTCGCAGACGGGTGGGACAGGGAACGGAAACTTAGAAGGAACTGGAGGTATGTTTTTTGTGTTAATCGGCTATACAAAGTAATAATGTTTGTTGAGGTGTATTGGACGGCTATTTAGTAAAGATGAACTCTTTAACAAATTTTTATAATAACGAGCATTTAATAATGGATTTTTGGTGAACACAGGTGTGATCGTTCCTCTGCAGCCTCAACCACTTGCAAAAATCCCCGCCGCAGATGCCCCATCGGTGCTTTGGGATGTCGGGCTGGATTTGTTGGACTATCCAGAGTTCTACAACGCCCAGAGGGATGGTGGCCTTGTCACACAGGACTCAGCTTTCTGGAATGAGCTAATAGAAGATAACTACCAGTCTGTGGAAGGGCTTTTCCTTCTCCCCAACAACAAGGAGTCCGACCTACGTCTGACTCAGGACCAGACGTTGGTTGGTGGTGGTGTCATCTCTCAAGTTGGGAATAAAGATGTTGTTGCTTTGCATGAGACAGCAGGGGAATCATCAACTGTGCCCACTGCTATCATTTCCACTCTCTTAGAATCGGCCATCGCACCAAGGGAGATTGGAGGCGAAGGTATTCATGAAGCATATATTCATTAGACTTCTAATTCATTAGTCCAAGTTTAAATCACTAAGTATACATTCTTAATCAGACAAGGGAGATGTTGCTGTGCATGAACCTTCCGGAACAACAAAAGAGAAGGTCGACTCCACTCTTCCCGGCCTATCACTGACACTAGGTTTGGGATGTGGCTCAGGGGAACGTGATGCTCTGACATGCCCTTCTTCTAATGTCGACAACACATCTTCGGAGGGGAGTGATACAGAGGGTGGGTTCTGATTTAAATCAAGCTTCATGGTCTATGTTAAATATGTTTGTGTTTCACTTAGTATGTATGAAATCGGGTATTGTGAAACTTTTTGACGGTTAAGATAAACTATAACCCATGGGATAATTTTTTGGGGTTAAACTTTTATTTAACCGGTAGCAAAGGGTATGGTTTTCATGGTTTGAAGTCTCAGTTTTTGAATGATGGCATCTTGGCGGCATAAAGGGAACGTGTTTAGGGGTTGGAAAGTTTTTTGTTGGTTGTTCAAAATGTTGTAAACGTTTACATCAAGGATGAAAATTTTTGTGGCTTTGGTCCATGTATGTAATGAAGTTATGGTACTTCAAATGAAGTTAGCTTGCAATATATGATATTTATTGATTCACAAGTAAGCTGAGTATGTTTTGAAAGCTCTTATTTTCTTGGACACTAGCATATCCAATACAATAACCAAGTTGTTTATTGCAAGACCAACTAAATAAATGGTTTGAATAATATTTCTTTAGTCGAGTATTGTAAGACTTTTGGACGGATATTAAAAGGTTTAACCCCCTGTGGCCTGTTTTGGGGTTAAATATAAATTTAACCGTGTTAAATTTGCTAGTCGATATATTGTCTTCGTTTGTAACCGGTTAAGTGAGTTGTATTAACAATACCTACCTTTTTGACCGGTAATTTCCAATGCTATTCTAACCTTAAACCGATATCTTATCTAGGTTTTTCACTTACACATTATGCATCTGTAACCAATACTTTGCTTCTTTAATAAAGCAGGTGAAATGGATGATTATGGAGCTCAGCTCGAAGTTGGGATGATGTTCAGGAACCGTGATTCATTCAAGCAGCATATAGCAATGTTTGCTATTGCTAAAAAGTTTTGCTACTGTAGCGTCAAGTCAGATCCGAGCATGATGATACTGAAATGCATTAGCTCAACTTGCCCATGGCGTGTGTATGCGACAAAGCTAAAGGATTCAGAGGTTTTTGAGGTGAGAAAACTTTCCATCGTTCATACATGTTCTATTGCAGAGCGTGGTGGATACCAAGGCCAAGCAACTTCAGTGGTCATTGGAGAACTGATGAAAGCAAAATTTTCTGGAAACGGTATCGGGCCTAGGCCGAGGGAAATTCGAATGATGATGCATGGTGACCATGACGTCTCGATTTCATACTGGAAAGCGTGGAAGTCAAGGGATATGGCTGTGGATAATGGCCACAGAACGTGTAATGCTTCTTACATAAAGCTTCCGTCTTATCTAAATAATCTGGTCTTAGCAAATCTGGGATCTTTAGCCAACTTACACACAGACCAAACCGAGGAAGGGGGCCACCGGTTCAAATATATGTTCCTCGCCTTAGGAGCTTCAATTGAAGGATATAAGGGGATGAGGAAGGTAGTGGTCATTGATGGGACTCATTTAAAAGGAAGATATGCAGGATGTCTGCTCACGGCACCAGCCCAAGATGGGAACTACTTCCCTTAGCCTTCGCCATTGTTGATAGCGAGAATGACAAGTCGTGGAAGTGGTTTTTCTAAAACCTATCAGCATTTGTGCCCAATGAGCCTGGATTGGTCGTCGTATCCGACAGGCATCCCTCCATCTACAAAGGGATTAGCAAGGTCAGTAACTGAGTTTAGGATGATTGTATTTTGTTTAGCCAGAAATATAATTCTTTAGCCTTGTTAGAAATGTATTTGGCAGGCTAGATAATTTAATGTATACCCTAAGACCTAAACACTAAACCATAAACCCTAAGACCTAAACACTAAACCCTAAACCCTAAACCATAAAACCCTAATCCCTAGACCCTTATATAAACCATTAATACATCTAAACACTAACATCTATACCCTAAACCCTAAATCCTGATATAACCATGAACCCTAAACCCAAAAACCTAGACCAAAGACGCTAAACTCAAATTCCTAAATCCTAATCCATAAACTCTTATATAATCATAAACGATAAACCCTAAACCCTTATATTACCCGTATCCCCACCACCATAACAATCTAAATATAAGGCTAACTTCATCTCCCAACAAGCTATCGTTAGGCTAGGATGATCAATAGGTTATGTTGCCTGCTAATCCAGATCGTAGCCAGGAAGCTCAATACATTAGCGCATTAATGCTATTAGTAGACTTTAAACCTCGTTAGACGGCTAAACCTAAGTTTTTAGTAGACATTACAGTAAACCCTAAACCCTGTACAGACTATGAACCCCAAACCATTACACCCATAAATAACTATATACCCTAAACCCTAAAACCCTAAACTCTTAGGAGACATAAACCCTAAACCTAAACCCAAAACCGTAATCCCTAAACCGAATCACTATATACCCTAAACTCTAAACCCTTAGGAGTCTATAAACCCTAAACCCGTTAACCTTTAGGAGACCCTACACCCTAAACCCTTAGGAGAGCTTAAACCCTAAACATTAAACCCTGAACCCTAAACCCAAATCCCAAAACCCTAATCCCTAAACCCTTATATAATCATAAACGATAAACACTAAACCTTTATATTACCCGTATCCCAACCACCATAACAATCTAAATATAAAGCTAACTTCATCTCCCAACAAACTATCGTTAGGCTTGGATGATCAATATGTTATGTAGCCTGCTAATCCATAGCATAGCCGGGAAGCTTAATACTTTAGCGCATTAATGATATTAGTAGACTTTATACCTCATTAAACGGCTAAACCTAAGTTTTTAGTAGGCATTACAGTTAACCCTAGACCCCGGAGAGACTATGAACCCCAAACCATTACACCCTTAAATATACCATATACCCTAAACCCTAAACCCTAAACCCTAAGGCGACTATAAACCCTAAACCCTAAACCCAAAATTGTTAACCCTAAACCCTAATCACTATATACCCTAAACCCTAAACCCTAAACCCGGATCCCCAAACCCGAATCACTATATACCCTAAACCCTAAACCCCTAAACCCTTAGGAGTCTATAAACCCTAAACCATAAATCCGTTAACCCTTAGGAGACCCTACACCTTAAACCCTTAAGAGAGCTTAAACCCTAAACATTAAACCCTGAACCCTAAACCCAAATCCCAAAACTCTTATCCCTAAAGCCTTATATAATCATAAACCCTTATATAATCCTAAACCCTAAACCCTTAGGAGACAATAAACCTTACATCCATTTAGTACCCTAAACCCTTTTATGGGTCAAAAAGCTAAACCATTATAACACTACAGGCCCTAACACATTCTCAGACTATAAACCCTAGACCCCAACCCCATAAATCTAAATATACGGCTAACATCATTAACCCTTATACGGCTTGGCTGATCAAAATGCTCTGTAGCCTGCTAATTGATGGCTTAGCCGGAAACTTAATAATTTAGCGCATTAATGCTATTAGCAGACATTACACATAGTTGGACGGCTAAACATAAGTAATAGAGTTAGAATTCAAATTATCCATTGACGCATTTTGTTAACCAATCGAATGAAAGTTATATAGATATATACAATTATTCAGAGCTACCCAAAGGAGTCATTATAACAGGATTGATGATTCACAAGGGGGTCATCGATACAAAACAGGGTGTTTACATTACAATAAAAACAGAGGGTAGCAACAGAGGCTAAGCAATTTATCTCTTCTTCATACATAACTCACATTACTTTTGAAGTTTGGAAGAAAATGCCGCAACCACCTGAACAATCTCCGTAATATCTTTTTTAATATCCAGAAGTTGTTCCTTGATTTCAATCAGTTCATTCTCCATTACCGACTGCTTTACCGCTAGTGCTTCTATCTCCTCAAGCACGGCATCATCAGCCCACTTGAACACGTGATTTTCCCCAAAAACTACCCCGCATCTGTAGAACCGCCGGCCAGGGTTCTCCTTGGTTTTCGATGTTAGTACCACTGTCGCTGCTCCACACGGACACCTCCGAGGAATGCCAGGTCCTACTTCCATGGCCATATCCAAAACCTAACGATTTAACCTTTCAGACCGTGAAATGGACAGAACCACAATTGTTTTATCAGATGCATTAGACATCATTGCGAGTAGAGTAAATGTGTATATACATAGAAGGGAGTCATAGAATTCACCTGAAACAAGGATCTATGCTCTCCCCTGCCACTTGTCGACAGGAATTAGATGTGTGAGGTAATCGGCGGACATATTAGCACCGAGGTGAAATGTGGTGCATTATATAGTCCGAATCGCCCTAAATGTAGAGTAAAACCTTGGGAATGAGGCCCTTTTAGTTACCTTTACTGGGCTGCGAATGTTTAATTTGGTGGGCCATTTGTATGAAATTTTTTCATATGGTTTGGCCTTTGGACCCCCAACATGATACTTGTCAAGCAAATATAAAATTTGGCCGGTTACAGGAAACATAACTACATCGAGCAGAAGAAAATAGAAACAGAATTACTCAATCAAAGTCGGGTCCAAACATAAAACAATAGATAAAATCTGAATTTTTGGACACTCCATACACATTCAGTTATCATAATATAAGAGGAAAGCAAGATAATGGTTGTCGTTTTTTGGGATTGATAACTAAAATGTAAATGGAGTACATCAGAGGGCACCGACAGTTGCCTCATATAGGGTCACCACCAGCCTCTCCACCTGGCTGTCGAGTACGTCTGGGGTTATGCATTTGCAAGCATCGACCCCACCCAAAGCATGGGCTTGGATAAGAAGCACAGATGAAACGGCAGAGTGTGTTACTGCATTTTGCTGAGGTATAGTCCGGGGCCTTTCAAATCCCATTACTTTGCCGTCTCTCGTGCCAAATTCCCTTCTAACCTGCTTCACAAGATATGGAAACATCGAAGCTATTGGTCTTACATCTTTAGTCATCATGTAGTCTGTCCGGAGAGCGGTGTTGCAGTCCAAGACAATAACGGTCCAGCTACTGTAATCTACACAAATGGTAACCCAGTACTTTTTGTACACAAAGAATGGGAAATAGAAACGAACAGCATCGGCGTAAGACGGGAGCTGCAGAAACATGTCAACACACTACAAGAAAACAGCGGTATTCTGACGGACATTCCGACGGAAAATGAAATCCTCGGAATATCCCGAGGAATTTCCTCGGAATATTCCGAGGAAAT
>NC_027751.1:45230860-45232700 GCF_000695525.1 Brassica oleracea var. oleracea | reverse complement strand
TATTTACACACGAATTTGATTCATAAAAAATATGTCTTCTTCATATTGTTTTCGTTCTTGGATAGATCGACCTCATTTGGATCAGAACACGAGATTGCTTACGGAAGAATACCAACGAGGTATAACCGAATTCATTGGGTTAGTTCACCGATAACCGGAAGAAAAAACATGTATGTTAAGATGTCCTTGCTCTAATTGTAAAAATAGAAAGGTTATTAAAGAGTGGGATGTTTGGACTCATCTATATTTGAGTGGGTTTACACGAAGTTACAAAATTTGGTATCATCATGGGGAAACTGATTATGAACATGGTAGTACTAGCGAACCTCAGCCAGCGGTTAGATTAGAAGAACCAATTAGAACGGATGTAGATTATGGTGTAGGTACTGAGCAGATGGTAAATGATCATTTTAGAGGGGAAGATTTACCCAATGCACAAGCTAGGAGATTTTATGATATGTTGGATGCTGGAAAGCAACCATTGTACGAAGGTTGCAGAGATGGTCATTCAGCTTTATCATCTGCTACAAGATTGATGGGCATTAAAACAGATTATAATTTGGCTGAAGACTGTGTGGATGCGATTGCTGATTTTGTAAAAGGTATTCTACCCGAGGATAATGTAGCTCCTGGTTCATACTACGAGGTTCAGAAACTCGTAGCTGGTCTTGGTTTATCGTATCAGGTAATAGATGTATGCAGCGACAACTGCATGATTTATTGGAGGGCGGATGAACAGCGGGTTACATGCAAATTTTGTGGAAAGCCTCATTATAAAGATACGAGTGGAAGAGTTCCAGTGCCATATAAAAGGATGTGGTATTTACCTTTGACGGAAAGGTTGCAGAGGTTGTATCTATCTGAACGCACAGCGCAACCAATGAGATGGCATGCGGAGCACTCAACAGATGGTGAGATCAGACATCCTTCAGATGCAAAAGCGTGGAAGCATTTCCAATCAAAGTATCCCGACTTTGCGTATGAAAGAAGAAATGTCTACCTTGGATTATGTACTGATGGTTTTAGTCCGTTTGGCAAGAGTGGAAGACAATATTCTCTATGGCCCGTCATTCTTACACCATACAACCTCCCCCCAAACTTGTGCTTGCGACGAGAGTTTTTGTTTCTCTCGATTCTCGTTCCCGGACCAGAGCATCCTAAGAGATCACTTGATGTGTTTCTTCAGCCACTAATATATGAGTTGCAACAACTATGGGCTCAAGGTGCTGAAACATACGATGTTTCGTGTAAAGAAAACTTTCAAATGCGGACAGTACTAATGTGGACAATAAGTGATTTTCCAATCGTCTCAGGACATGCTAGTTGTGTAGCCGGAACGGCTACCTTCTTCATGTTGTTGTAGTGGGTGGTATCAGACTTATCCCACTTCTTTGGCCTTTGCTCTCTCGCTGAGACGAACCCTCTTCTTGTGTGTTCTTCTTTGCTGATGTTTTCATGCGCTTCATTCTCTAAAAAATAGAATCTTTGAAACAAGTGAGTATGCAGTATCAAAGCAGCACAATACTAACATGAGTTCAGTAAACACTAGCGACTCAGCTAAGGAACATCAATCCATAATCAGTTCATTCCCCAGGTTCATCATTCCAATATGTATTTCAACAACGATTTGCTCTCAACATGGTTATAATCAATTAAGAACTCAAATCAACATGAAAATGAAAGGCGAAATCGAGTTGTGATAAAAAAAACCAAATTGAAAAAAATTCTCAATCCCTAAATCATCTCAAATCCTGTTCCAAACTCGTTGATCACAGACAATTGTGTTCTATTCCATGTTTAAACATCTGTTTCATGCATATTTGATCAAGGAATCAACACG
>NC_027751.1:45198994-45229194 GCF_000695525.1 Brassica oleracea var. oleracea | reverse complement strand
ATATATGTCCAAAAACGCATCGATCGATGAACTTCCGAGGAAATATCCCGACGAAGTTCTCCCTCGGTATATTCCGAGGAGATTTCCGACAAACTAGTGATCCTCGGAATTTCCTCGAAAATTTGTTTCCTCGGAATTCCGTCGGAAAATTCCGAGGGATTTCCGAGGAAAGAAGAAATTCCGAGGAATTATTTCCGAGGACTTGTTTCGTCGGTATGTCGTCGGAATAACGTTATTCCGACGAAATTCCGACGATTTTTTCCCTCAGTATCCTTGCTATTTTCTTGTAGTGACAATGTTTGCGGTGAACTTGAAGTTATCTTTTCTTGAGACCTTTGAGAACTTAGTGTACAATTTGGTGAACTGCGACACGAACTGCGTGTCCATAAAAACACAAATGGGGCTTAGGAGATGATTGCGACCAAAACAATGCACTTGTGTGGAACATAAGGACATCCACAACCTGTTTCGAGAAGATTCATGCCACATATGTTAATGATAAACATGGAAAAGCGGGGACACTTTCTAATATTAGCATGAATAAACATACCTGAGGCGACAGTTGGGTTGCTCTCTCAACTACCTCGTAAAGCTGAGTCTTCGGATATTCCCCCTTTCAGTTGATATTTCACTATTCACCAAATAAATGGTAAGCTGTTAGCCAGGTAATAACAACTAAAACCCTATAACTTCCTAAATTGATCAATATCTGCGAATTATGAACTTACAATGGCGTCGTCATCTTGTCCATTAGAGCAGCAAACTTGGCCGAGTAATCAATGTTCCCTCCCCTATAGATCGCATCTGTAATTTTCTTGCACGGTTCAGAAAGCCTTTATCACATTCGTACTCACCCAAAAGGGACTTCGTTGGTACCTTTTACCGCTTGCTTTTTCTACACGCAGGTGGAGCTTCTTCCATAGATGCTTATTCGTGGTCTTCATCAACACCTTCGTGGTCAGTGTTGATGGTGACATTGGCGTGTTTAAGCCGCTTCAGACGTGCCTCATGCGTGAGGCCAAGCGTGAAGGTTGGGTTTGGAAACAACAAAGCAGGATCAAGAGTCTGCATTGTTTAAAACAGTCGGGAGGTGGAAATAAAATCACTTAAGATAGAGTTGCGGAGTGATGGAAATGAGATAACTGTAAAGGTTATGTACCGAGTCCACTTGTGCATCAGAAGGTTGTGGACCTACATGCTCTTGTTGAGAACATTGTGGTGTTGAATGATCGGCCTCAAAGCCTGGTTGGCCACTGTTGCCAGTCACCCCACCCACCGCCGTGTTTGCATTCGAAGCATTTTGACCACCCTGTATATAAATTAAGTTAGCTGGGAGAATAATGCTTAACCGGTTCAACATTATTTTAGCCGTATAACTATAAACTTACAGCAGCAGCAGATTGGCTTGATCGGTTTGCAAAGTTGATTGCATCAGAAATTATCGTTGGGACATCTGGGACTGTTTGAGTGCTGGCATCCACCACGTGGGGTCGGTTGTTTGCCATATCTGGAGGAGATACATGCACCGTCGCCGCTAACTTACGTATGTCAGCAGATAGGGTTGCGATTTGGTGGTCACTATCCTGGACAGTGCAAAAAACCTCGCTGATATTTGCAAGGATAGTCTCCGTGAAGGCATTAGTTGATTCCTGGATCGTTGATATGGCGCCATGTAGGAGCTGGAAGTCGTCCTTGAGCTATTCAGAGACTAAAGAGGGTAACAAATCAATGTCTACGCCCTCTTGGCCGTGAGAGGAGCTACCTGTCTTCGTTTTGACCGTCTTGCGGCCTACCAATTCTGCTTTTCCCTCTTCCCGCATCCTATTAACCTCCTGCTTCGTTGACCCACCCACAAAGCATTGGGAGTTGAAACCAAACCGCTGGTCGATTAGATTCAACATATTCGAGACGCCAACATCGTCTTCGTCATCTGACCATTCGTACTCTGTAGCAACGTTTGTCTCTCCGTTCGCATCTAACATGATCGACTGAACTAATGCCTGCATGTGACCAAACATTAGGACATTACATTTTGGTAGATGCAGACAAATTCCCCGCAACAAATTTGTTAATATGCTCTGGATATAGATATGTATACCTTCTCTGCATCATCTGTGTCGCGCGCGTGCCCAGGGCTGATGCCTTTTTACCACGTTTGACACTCTCATTGGTATCATCGTCACCCCCAGAATCACCGTCAGAGCCAGATGAACCTCCCTCCTGCACCACTTCGGTGAGCGCAGGTACACATTCAACGATGACAAGTTGCAGAGAAAGTACAAATCCCTTAAGAGAAATTGTGTTCTGGGACATGGAAACTTCCTTTCTCTCCTTTATGCTGGTCATCAACATGTCGAATGAGACCCTCTCCCAAGGATACGCTAAAAATGCATCCAGATCTTTGATTTTCTCGGTGCATTCTTTGGAGATCCGAGGTGTATGTGTCGTCGGGAGTATAACGGAGGCCAATAAGGTGAGGTATGCGTATTTCAACCTGATGTCTTTGTCAACAACTGTTTTCTTCTCCAGCATCCTAAGCACAGATGAGACGGGTACCTCTTTCAGTGATCCAAATAGCTCACCACCCCAGTATGGTTTCTCAGTCATGAAGTTCTTCGATTTCTTTTTGCTTCTTCTCGGGAATTTGCTGCAGTTTAGACCCGTGACCAAAGCGAATTCTCGAATTGAAAACCTAATTGGTTTTCCAGCAAAGAGGAACCACGCCTCGTGCTTCTTAGAGACCTTGAGTTGTCTGGATATAATATATCGCCCAAACCTCCCGGAAAAACTAGGTTTGTCGGCGATCTCAACCAATTTTCCGAATGGCGAAACCCTAATGTGTTCAAACTCGTCAGGATCGAGAACAACGAGGATTTTTCTGATTGCGCATGCCTTGTGATATGGAGTTACCCTAACGCCAGCGGGTTCTTCTCCGATGGCGAAAATCCTTTCCGGGAGAAGACAAGGGGGCCGTCACCTGTCGTCGTTCTCCTCCATAGATTGGTTAAGTGAGAGCAGAAAATTGTTTAATTTTGTGATGGGAGAATGAGAGAAGAGAGAAAGGGAAAATATTAAATTTCCGAGTCTCGAAAAGTTTCGTATAACCACCAGTAACTGATACGCAACCTCTGACAAAGAGATTTGGTCGAAAACAGATCTCTCCGTATCTTAAAGGAAGATTTGCTCCACTTCTCTGGCTTATTGAAACGATTATGAAGTAGGGGTAACAGGGTAAAAATATACCATGAACAGTTGCCTCAATTCGCGCTTTTGGTATATGGCAAATATCGCGTAAGTGCGTTGATAGAGCTCCTAATTTCTCAACTAAAAAAATCTATTTTGCGAACTTTAAACGCTTGAAATAAAATGAAAGAACATTAAGAAACTAAAAGAGAGAGAATAAAAGTGAGCAAGAAGAAAAAACCAGAAGTAAATCGAATAAAGGAAAAAAAAGATCTAAGACAATAAAGTGAGTAAGAAGAAAAAACCAACGTTCTCATTTTTTTTCAATTTGTCTTTGTACTCATCTTCATTAACCTTTTAATCATCTTTTCAAAAAACCAGAAGAGAGAGAATAAAAGATTAATTGAAGACTTAACAATATAATGAAAAGAATTAAGCTGATTTTGAATCTACTCTTGATCTAGCTTCTTTTATTATATCCCGTAAATTTTACAAATTAAACTGATACAATCACCGGTCCTTATTCCAAAAAAAGATGATGATTAATTTCTGTGGACCATCGTCAACTCATCTCGACGAGGCTTAATCACCAAGCTTTTCTGCTCATGCGTTAGGAGTTCCCAAAGCCGGATCTTTGGATAAACATAAAGATGCAGTCGATGAGAACCACTATCAAATAAAGTGTTGGTAGAGATTGTAAATATTCATCTACTAAATAAGGTTTCATACTCATACGGTTTAATAATTATTTTAATATTTTTATAATAAAATTTTTAAATCAGTGATTACATAATTTTCAATGGGGTACGTTTAATACTTATAGTAATTCACAATCATTTTTAAAATTTCAATGCAAAATTTAAAATTAAAATATTTAGTTTCCAATATTTGTTCAATGCAAATTTTGAAATTAAAATATTTATGCATTTTTAGATGGTATATATTTTAATTTAAACTTATTAAAAATATATATATTTACTCTGAATATCTATTAAATTAAACTTCCAACTTATATGATTTTATAATTTTTTGTATATTGTTATAACAAAACATTTAAACTATTAATCACAAAATATTCTATGTGGAATTTTTAACGTTTTATTAATTTATAGTGGTCTTTAAAAATTTAAAATATAGCATACATGAAAGAGAGGTTGAACAAATTTTACGAAAAATCTAATTTTTTATTATATAGTTAACATGATTGTTTAATTTATTTCCACAATATAAAATTAAACAAAAAAGTGAGGTTAAACAAATTTTTATCAAATCTTTCTTATTCAAAATCATTAGTTTTCATATATGTTTTAATCACATTAGTTAATTGACAATTCTTTCAAATAATCATTTTTAAGTTTTTTGCACAAAAATAGTCTTCAATGAAAAAATGATCAAAATAGCTTTTTTATTTTTTATTTTGAAAATTTAAATATATTTATATTTAAAAAAAATATATTTGGAACTCTATCCTCAAAACTCACCCCTTAACTCTAAACTATAAATCTAGGTTAGTTAACCCTAGGGTATAAATGTATATTTACCTTTTATTAAAATTTATTTTAGTCATTTTTTTCCTTGTAAATTATTTTTGTGAAAATAAACTAAAAAGAGTTATCCTAGGGAACTTCTCTTAATTGTTAATTCCATAAATTTTTATTTAATAAAAAAAGGAAGAACATTAATATATAATAGTTTGTTGTTAGTTTAATAATATATCTATATGGACCTAACTTATTTCTCTGAAACTTCTAAATATCATACTATTGATGACACATATCATAGTTCAGTAAATTCTACGGACATCACTTCAAGTTAAAGTCTGCTAACTAATTTTTTTATTAAATGTTCAACATTTCTGCAATTACAGAACTGATTTAAACATATTTCTTATGATATATTACAGATTATATGTGACATGGAGAGAGATTTCACAGTAGACTAAGTCGGGAGGCGAAAGTTGGGCAAGTGCTGATCGGGTGTCGGTTGCAATAAGAGTGGTGAAGTTAAGTAAATACATGGGGTATCCGGACAGTAGACTTGGGAGCACTTATAATTTTTAGTCTCTACGGAGCCTCACTTAAGGATTGACTAGTGTAATCGCAGCGGTTGTGGTTGCGGTTGCGAGCAGTTGAGATTTTAAGCGGTTTTAAGAGAGTTGTACGACTGGTAATGCGGTTAGAAATTTGTGCATTTACAGGATACTTATGAGTGATTAACCACCAAATACAACAGCGGATAAATATAAATTAACAATATTTACATTTTATATAATTATAAAAATATTAAACATCATAATATTATAATAAATATAAAAAAATTATTTATAAAATTTTATTTTTAAATTTTTAAAAATTATAGAAAAGATTTTTATTTTAAAAATTTATAATATGCATTAATATAATAGATACATTTTAGTATTTCTATTATTTCAATTTAAATTTTTTATTTTTGTATTTATATTGTTTTAAAAAAAAATTTGCCCTCCCGCAACCGCCCACAACTGCAACCGCTAGCTGGAACCAGCTTTTAAATATATGACTGGTTTTCCCGCTACCATCCGCAAACGCAGCTTCTACGGTTGGTAGCGGTTGTTGGTGTATGCAACAATTACTCAAACCGCTTTAAACCGCTCTAAACCTTATAAATTCAAAAGTTGGTTGCAGCTAGCGTTTGCGGTTGCGGAAGGAATTTTTTTTTTAAACAATATAAATACAAAATAAAAATATTCAATAAAAAAATTAAATTGAAATTATAAAAATACTAAAATATATCTATCATATTTTAATTAATATTATAAAATTTTAAAATAAAAATATTTTCTATAATTTTTAAAAATTTAAAACTATAAATTTCTAAATATAATTTTATAGTTATTATAATATTATGATTTTGATATTTTTATAATTATATAAAATGTAAATATTGTTAATTTATTATTTAACCGCTGTTGCATTTGGTAGTTAACCAGACATAAGTATCCCGTAAACACACCAATTTCTAACCGCAGAACCAGTCGTACAAATCTCTTAAAACCGCTAGAAACCACAACTACCCGCATCCGCAAACTTCCGCAACCATAGCCGCTGAGTTTGAATCAGTCAGGCCGTAAATTTAAGAGGTTTAGAGCAGTTTGAAACGATTTAGAGCGGTTTGAGTGATTGTTGCAAAATGACAATAACAGCTAACAACCGCAAAATCTAAGTTTTCGGGTGGTAGCGGAGAAACCAGTCATGCCCTTAATGTTAAATGATATTAGTTTATGCCTTGTGGTTGCTTTGTTTATGCTCTGGATATTTACACATGCACCGTATTTAATAATTACAAAAAAATAACTTTTTTTTAAAGAACAAATTTTTTTACATATATCTATGTGTATATTTTTTTTTACTATTAGAACCGTACGCAGTTATCTTGCATGTTATCATTCCGAACAATAGTTTGAGAGGAGTTTTTTTTTAACACTAGTCAAATCAACGATTACATGATCATATAATATATATTATATTACATATAATGATCAACTACCTGCAATAAATGCGAACATGATGAGCAGTTTCACGAACAACAACTCCACGATGTAATTCTATAACACGTGGATCTTCAGACAGTTCTGTATGTACAACATTTTCGATAGACAATTTTTCTTCACAGTGCACGAGCACAATGAACGGCTGAGGATACAACATTTTGAAATTTCTAAAAGGCTTAGATTGTATAATCTGTAAAATAATTGCGCTTCTTCTTAAAATTGAATTTCAAACTTGATGTATAAACCTTTAAACCTTAACCATATTTTCACGATAATCTAAATTATTCACATTACTCACTTTTTTCTCTTACAGACTTGTCCAAAGAGTGATAAGAGTATAAGTCTGGATATAATGCAAAACGTTTGGGTACTGTGGATCCGGGGACATGTGTCACATGTTGTTGTCCCATGTTATTCTTATCTCTTTACGTATTTTTTAGATTGATATGGTCAAAATCGATGACAGCTTCCACCGACACCAATCCAATGTAACGTCTATCTTCATGGTTTATTATGGCTTGATTTTCGAATAAAGCATTGCCATCTTCATTTTTGATTAAATGTTCTGTAACATGTCAAATCCAATAAATCAGATTATTTTTAATTATTTTCTTTTTCTTTTGAGAAAGTTTTTATTTATTTCTTGGTCTAATTTAAACTAATAACAAAAAATTATAAAAAAAAAAATTTACAAAAAATTTATATTGACAATTTTAAAAATTCAATTATTTTTCCATTGTTTTGTTCTATCTAAAAAGTTACATCTCTTATTTTTCTCCAATAAACCAAAATAATGTTTTCTTTACAACTATTTACGGTTGAATTAATAGACGATCATACATTTTTCCCGTAAAGGAAAAGAAAAACTACAAAGAAACAAAGAGAGACAAAGACGGGAAATAGAAGGATAGACGTCCGGCAGCTATGCAAAGCAAAATGTGACTACCGAAGAGAAACTAAATCGAATTTGACGTAAAAGAGAGAAAAGTATTCACTTGAGATTTTAATTTAGTTTGATGTCTTATGTCTCCATTCTCCAAAAGACCATATTTTAATCGCTTTTTTTTAATAAATGTAAAATTTATTCAACTTGTGACACATCAAAGTGCATCTGTTCTTGATTCCTATAAAGAATCAAATAAATGAATCTAAGAAATCAATGGAACAATCTGTTTAGTCTTCATGTCTGGGCATGCACGTGTCTCAAACCAAGTAATTAGTGATGGGACCGTATTATATAAACTACGGAGACTCAATATTCTAAAGAATAAAAATGATAAGATTATACCAAAGATTAAGAAAAAGATGATTCAACTGCAAAATCGAGATATTATCTCTTTCCTTAACTCAAAATACGTCCCGTAGTGCGATAGTTCGATAACGTAATGAGTCCCAAGATACAACAGCAAAAAATCTTCTGATTTGCGTCACTCTATCAGAAGTCTGACGAAACTAATTTTGTGTATACTCTCGTACTCAAAAAAATAAAAGAAGAGAGACACAAAAATAAAAAGAATCAAATATTCAAGTGGGAGAATTCTTTTTACTATACTTGTTTGTATATGTATGTTTCATGAGTTAACACAAGTGCTCCTTTTTATATAGAAAAATGAAGACACGTTATATCATTATGGAATCAACAAAACGTACCATTTAAGTGCAATAATGGAATTTGAATTCCTTAATTCATAGCTTTTGTACGTTTCTTTTTTTAAGTCATAAATAGGTTTTTGACCAAATCAAAATCCATCAATATACTTTGTTGGGTTTATATTTTACATTTAAGTAAATACAAAAATATCTTAAGAATAAGATTTTAATATAGACTAACTGACATCAAGTCTAATTAATCAATTAAATCAATATTCAAACCCAAATACCCAAAGTGATACATTTGCTTAGTGTTTATACTTCGCCAATTATAAAACTTTACAAACTTTTTATATCATTCACTTCGTATCTCCATTTCTCATTCAAAACAACTCCGATTTTGACCAACAAATACACTAACCCATAGTGTTCACGATGACGATTACATCGTGCCCAAATTCCGGTTATTCCGACAGACGTCTCCGTCGAAAAACCTCCCCCTGTTCCGGAGAAAAGGGGATAGGAAGCTAATAGGGCTCGAAAAAATGGTCCATACCACTTTATCAAAAACGAGTTCCAACAATTAGAGCTTCGTCAAGGTATTTCTAATGCGAATAGTTTTATCCACGAACTTAATCAAGTTGTTCTCATGATGTCGTTGTACAACATGGCGACGGGAATTTCGTTCCCTTCAGGTGTTGCGTAATATTACTTGAAAAGCATATCTGAGAAGAAATGCTTTTGTAGATTTATTGTTTGCCTTTGAGATAAGGTCTACTAGTTCACTCCATGCAGTTGTAACATCTTCTAAGATTTCTCCCACAAGAGCTTTCCAGAGCTTTGCTGAATATGGACAACTGAGGAAAAAAGGTGTTGGCAGATCTCCTGTGCAGCTTGACACAGTACACAGCCAGAGCCGTGCCTCCATTGGCCAAAGAGAAACTTTGGGTTAGATCAATTTTTCAAAAAACACTTAATAGCATATGTTTAATTAATATTACTAATCTTAAGTAAGCTTAATATAGGCTTGGAGTTTATAATAATATATATTTATAGAATAATATATATTTATACAATAATATATATTTATATTTAAATAGACAACTTATATAGTAATATATATTTATATGGGCTTGAGTTTAAAACTTTGGTAGACAAATTATGTTTTAGAAGTATTATTAGTAGACAAATTTTTTATATATTTAAATGTAAGTAGACAAATTATATAGGCGTTGATTTAAGTAGACAAATTTTGTTTAGAATTTTTATTCAGTGTTTTAAATGACTGATTTTATAAGACATATTTTTACTGAACGAGGAAATTTGTTAATATTAGTGTTCACACTAGGCCTGGGCATTTTAACCTGGACCCGAAAATCCGAACCGGAACCGACTCAAAAATATCCTATCCGGAACCGGACCAAAAATTTACAAGTACCTTTTGGCTCTAAATTTTTTTTACGCGAAAGAACAGGAATCGAAAAGGAACCGACCCGAATAGATCCGGACCCGAAAAGAATCGACCCGAATAGACCCGACCCAATAAGAACCGATTTGTACCTGACTTAAAAACATGTATATCTAAAACTATGATTTTTTGTGTTCTATTTTATATATATTATTTTATGATTTAGTTGAAATATCTTTTGTTAACAACATTTGTTATTATTTTTTAACATTTTTAAAGTAATATAAAGCTTTAAAATGTAAAATTTAGAGTTTTAAAATGTTTTATTTTTATTATTAATAGTTTCATTTAAGTTGTTTCGTAAAATTTTACTTTGCTTCTGTTTACGTGATGTGGTACTTTACCAACTAGGCACTTTTGTAACGGTTTGGATTCTCTCAAATAATAAGTGATATATAATGAGTTGATTACTCCGTAGGTCATTTTTTGACTTTTCCTTACACTCAAAAAATATTTTTACATGTGAGACATTTTGTTGTGAGCTAGCAATAGACTGTAGACGATTTTGCCCTTAGTAACATTTGATACGTGGACGGACGATGCGTGGACGGGTGATACGTGGACAGGTCGGGATAAATGTAAAGATTCCAGAAGTTTCATCAAAGCAAGCTCCACAATAGCTGAACTTAATGACACAACACCCAACAACAATGTTTGTTTGTGGACTGGAACTAGAAAATTTTGATTAACAACAATGTTTTGCTGTGGACTGAGACTAGAAAATTTTGATTATGTTGTGGATATAGACGCTAACATATTCACGAATAAAAAACAAGAGAGATCTCTTAAATTTGTGGATAGAGAATTGAAGCTTAATGTGGTGGATAGAGCAATGACTTAAACACTAAACATGGATAAAAAAAATGTAACATATTGAAAGGCTACGATATGGATGCCAATGTGTGTACAATCTCAAGGATGAACAAATTAATAATTTCAAAGCAATAACGGCCACGTACATGTCCATGGAAAAAAATAAGCTTGAGTGATGAAAACAAAGCTAAACAAACGAAAAAGTTAAAACGAGTCAGCTCCTCCTCTTAAACCCCCGGTCAAAACGAATCAACTCCTTTCCCGGTGAGCCACGCCATGGATTCCGAGCTCAACATCTTCGTGGATGAGCTCGGTGAAGATGCGGTGGTTCGAGCTCGTCACAGTCCTCTACCATGAGGTATGTAGTATACTGAATTTTGAATTTTAATCATAATTTTACTCGTGCACAAATAGTCGTCCATGTTTACCTATCCATGCTTACATGTCCACGCTTATCTTTCCATACCCATCCACATGTGCCCTTTATGCTTATATTCTACATGTAATCATTTACTTCTTTCAAAAATCCACATATCACTCATCCATAACACAATCATTGGATACGTGTATAAGTATAGATTTTAAAATATAACAAAAAAACATATCAAAGTGGATATCAAATTATAGAGAATAAAAAATATAATTTATTATATCAACAAAATTTGTTATATGTATTTTTAATTTAAAAATAAACAAAAACAAATTATTAAGAAGTAGACTAAATAATAATAAAGAAACACATTTTCTCTTTTTTCTAACCTAAGAAAGACTTTTTTCTTCTCTGTAAGGGTAAATTTGTCAATTCTGTCTGTAGGTAAGTGTCTTGCAAGTGCATTGTGGTATTAGATGTAATTGAAAAGTGATAAAGTGCCTTTTAATGTAAAAAAATCATATATAATTGTATTTGATGGAGCTGCTAAAAAATGTTTTTCGATAGAAACAAACAATAGTACTGTAACTAAAATTGATGAGATGACCCTCAGTATGAAGTATTATATCAATAATACTTGAAATTATTTTCTTAAATATATAAAAGTATAAATATGTTATTAATCGAATGCATTTCTATATTACGTATTAGAGCATCTCCAATGTAAAACACTACTTTTACTTTCAAAATAGAGTAAAATGGAATATAGAGTAAACATGCTCTAACACTATTCTATTTTCAACTCTATGATAGAATTATAAACAAATAAAAATAGATTACTCTATATATGGAGAAATCACATTACGAAATGAATAATAGAATAGGGTTGGAGTATTTCTTACTCCATACTTCATTTTATTCCATTTTGAAGGAAAAAATAGAATGGATTAGAAATGCCCTTATGGTTAGAGTTATAGACGATGTTCCATCAGAAATTATCATGAAGATACAACACTCTCAGAAAATGATCCTTTAGAAATGACTTTTGTTTCAACCGAGTCAATCCAAGAAGTAAATAACATGGAGAGTGATTTTCATAACATGGAGAGTGATTTTCATGTTACTGAACAAATGGATGGACTTGGAAGCATTACAAGAGGGGGTCAGATTGATAAAATCGACACAAAAATACCAAGATATGGGATGGATGACAAATCGTGGCAAAGGAAAACGAGGCCGTAGAATTCGAAGTTCCTATCAAACGCAATAATATCCTACTTAGTTTGGTTAAGCTTAAAAGTTGTACTAAGTTTTCTTACTTATATATTTTTTTCTCTGTCTACTTCATATATCAAATTTTCTAACAAATCTCATCTCGTACTGTTTTACAAAAAAAAAAATTCCAACACGTTTTAAACATGAATATTTTAACTATTTGTAGTTTTTTTTTGCTGGAACATTTAATGATTTGTAGTTGGTTAGTCATTTAAAAATAAACTTTGACAAAAAGAAAAGAAGTCATTTTAAATAAACATTTTACGATCATTGACGAAATTATCCTCAATAATCAAATATATATGACGTAATATATCACAAATGGGTAAAACTATTTTGTTAGACATGTAACTATAATAAATTGTTTATTTACTTTACTGAATGAATCTTACTATTTTTTTGGATAACCTAGTTATTTGGCAGATCTGAGACTCAACCGACTAATTTTTAGAGGCTTTTTCGGCAGCGCTAAACATTTCTGGTTATTCCAATAGAAGTTTTTTTTTTTTTTTTTTTTTTGATAAAACTATTGGCAATCGCATTCCAATTCCAATAGAAGTTTAATATTCATTTCGCTTAATCACAAAAAAGAACATATCTAAGATGATAAATTTCATCCGAATTACTTTTTTCATCCAAAGTATTTAACACCTTTTCAAATCCACCGTATATATCACTCGACGACGCTGGTTAGGATCTTAGTCTTTTTTATTTTGAATTTATGGTTGTTAGGAATCTATCAGATAATTCAACATGCATAAAATGTTTTTTCGGTGGAAAAAGTCACCTGTTCCGCATTCAAAGATCAAGGTCGAATATTAAAACAGTTGTGCTGCGTTCAGACAAAAAAATATATGTGATGCATTTTTCCATTTACTTTAATTTATACCCAATTGCCAGTTACTAATTTATCTCGATTCTTCTATCATTTATTTAAAAGTTGAAACATTTTTCTTTTACATTGATGCTCAATGTTTCCACTCTCCGAAACGTCATTTGCAACATGTTCGGTTTTGTATGATTGTATCTAAACGTAATAATGCAAGAACTTTCAAATAGTAGACATCAGTCGGAGTATTAGGAAAAGACTCGATCTGATCATTAATATCTACAATCAAATTAATAGAAAATACTGTTGGAATTCGTTTTTGACAAAGTGGCGTTGACCATTTTTCTGATGCGTTTTTGACGGAGACGTCTGTCGGAAGAACCGGAATTTAGGTATGATGTAATTGTCACTGTAAACACTATGAGTTAGTGTGTTTGATTGTCAAAATCGAAGTTGTGTTGAATGAGAAATGGAAATCCAAAATGAATGACATGCAAAGTTTATAAAACTTTAAATTTGACTAAATAGAAAAATTTAGCAAATAAATCATTTTTGGATATATGGGTTTAAATTTAAATATATACATAAATATTTTATGTATATTTGAGCATGAAAAATGTAAACCCATACAAGTATTTATTGGTTTGAATTGATTTGGTTGAAACCAATTACTACTTGTCAAACGTGAGTAATGGAGAATCAATTATATTATTGCACTTAATAGCAATATATACGTTTGGTTTCATTTATAGCTACGTAACGTTTCTTTAACTTTTTGAAATTAAATAGAAACATGTGAAAGCTCATTCACACGAACAGATAGCAAAACAAATCCCTCACATTATTTTTCCTCTCTTCTTTCTCTTTAGTATTTTTTCTTGAGTCTGAGAGTATACACAAAACTAGTTTCGCCAGGCTTCTGATAGAGTGACGCAAATCAAAAGATTTTTTGCAGTTGTATTTTGGAACTCATTGCGTTATCAAACCGTCGCACTACGGGACGTATTTTGAGTTAAGGAAAGAGATAATACCTCGCATCTGCAGTTGAATCATCTTTTTTCTTAATCTTTGGTATATTTTTATCAATTTTATTCTTTACAATATTCAGCTCTTGGTATTTTATATAATACGGTCCCATCAGTTTCCGGTTCTTCCGACAGACGTCTCCGTCAAAAACCCATCTGATTCCGACACCCTTATAGAAATATCGATCAACACCTATTCTTAAAAAAAATAACTTTTACAATAATCAGTCCGGTTAGTGCAAAGCAATAAACGGATATTTTGAGTTAAGAAATACTTTACATTTGTTCACTACCAAATCAACCAAAGTAATAGAAGAGACGCAACACTTGTTCACACCCAAATCAGAGGAAAAAAAACATTCAACATTTATCATCAAATATGAAAAAAACAAGACGAAATTTATAAATGAATCGAGTTTACCAGTAAAACTTTGCGTAAAACAAGATGAAAATGTGAGACAATGATATGTAAGTCAAAATCTATCGTTGGTTAAAACTTAAAAGAGATGGTGAAATCAATAATTTTGAAAATTCAATAATCACATAAGAAGTAACTTATTAAATAATAAAAAAAAATGTACATCCTATTATGATTTGATTGAATGATAAAACCAAAAGATTTAAATATTTGCTTTGCATTTGCCATGGAAGCAAGCAAAACATTTTTTGGTTATTTTGGGATGATTTTACCTTCTATGCATTTAACAATCACATGACATGCTTGTTATATTTCGTTATACTATGTTATTTTGTTGTGTAAACACCTAATTTACTAAAGGATGTTAGACTTTAGGATTTATGGTTTGTTATAACGACTATTCCAAAATTCAACATTCATAAAATATATATACTAGGAGTTTTTCTACGCCTTGCGCAGTAATTTTTAACATAAAATTTTTTATTTTAAAAGAAAATTTTGATTTATATTTCAACATTATTAATTTATATTTTAACTTCAATAGTTATAAAAAATCATAAACGTATTTTTGTAATCTTATTTCTTTTGATTTGGTATAACTATTTAAATTTTATTTTATAAAAATAGTTTTTATATATACATATAAATATAAATTCTAATAAATTTGAGACTTTGTTTTTTTTAGTTAAATTGAAAAATCTTTTTGTTAATTTAAATGATGAAGATTAACAGATAAATTTAAATAATGTTTAAATATTTAACTATCAATTGTTTTTTGGATTAGTGTTACTTTATTTAGTTTATTTTTATTAATGTGAGATACATATATACATATCTATTATTATTTTAATTGTGATATATGAATTATTAATATATTTAATAGTTTACCATAAATAAATATTTATATGGAAAATTGACATTAATGATGATATATGAGTTATTTTTATTACCATATTTAAAATCTCTGCAAAAAAAAATTAAATTTTTATAAGGAAATTTTACCTCTCACAATTAATATGATGTCATGTCAATATTTTCTAAAACATGTCATCTATTTTAAGTGACATGTTATATTTTTTCAGCGAGAATGATTGTAGTGACGATATGTGTATAAATCACTTCGCAAATATAGTCTAGGGGATATTTGAATGAAAATGTGAGACAATAGTAGGTAAGTTAAAATCTATCCTTGGTTAAAATAGATGATGATATGAATAATTTTAAAAATTCAATATTCACATAAGTAACTTATTAGAGAAAGAAAATTCATACGTCCTATTATGATTTGATTGAATGGTAAAACCAAAAAGTTTGAGATATTTGCTTTGCATTTGCCATGGAAGCAAGCAAACCATTTTTGGTTATTTTATGTTACAAAAAACATTTTTTGGTTATTTTGGGATGATTTTACCTTCTGTATATTTTGGTTATATTTCTTCATAGTATGTTTACTTTGTTGTTTAAGCACCTAGTTTACTAATTAATGGATGTTATACTTTAAGATTGATGGTTTGTTAGGAAGACTATTCCAATAATCAACATCATAAATAAATATATATATATATATATATATATATATAGTTATGGAAAAAATCACATGTCCTATAACATTTAATGAAATATCAAAACCAGACCGGGTGATTGTGGTCGAGTGGTAAGGAGACGAAACTGAGACGCCAACACGTTTCAGGTTCGATCCACCTGCTGCGCGAAACTAAGTCACAATTATCCTGGTCACCTAACACGGATATGAGCCTATGCTTTAGGGCACATTTGAATACCCGGAGAGATGATATATCCGTGGGTTGCACCTCCCCTTGGGGATTAGTCTGGGCCTCTCCATGGGTCTACCCAAGGTTAAACAAAAAAAAAAAAAATATATATAATATATATCAAAACCAGAATATTAACACTTTGGCAAAATTTTCTCCAACTTCTTACATGTATTTAACACATTTTTGTTTTAAACAATGCTTAATGTTTCCATTCTCCGAAACGTCACTAGCTATGTACGTATATTTGATAGACTTCGCCTATATATGTTATGTGATCTCTGGTCATTCCTACTCACAACCAAACAAAAAATGGATAATAGATGGAGTCTTGAAGGTATGACTGCTCTTGTAACTGGTGGAGCCAGCGGAATCGGGTTTGCCTTACTACTCTATTGCTACATCATATTTCTTACCCATTGTTTTGATTTTATTCAAGATTCTCTAAATTAATTTTATTTGATTTTGTGAAATTTTATAGGCATGCCATAGTAGAGGAGCTAGCCAGTTTTGGAGCTAGAATCCATGTGTGCGACATATCTGAAACACTGCTCAATCAGAGTTTAAGCGAATGGGAAAAGAAAGGGTTTCAAGTGAGTGGTTCCATATGTGATGTATCCTCTCGTCCCGAGAGAGAAACACTTATGCAAACCGTCTCAGCGATATTTGATGGCAAGCTGAGTATACTTGTAAGAAACTAAGCATATTCTCACAGGAAAAATTCTATTAAGTTGCAAAATATATAGTGCGTAAGGTTTATGTTACTCTTTTTGTTCAACATAGGTGAACAACGTTGCCGTGGTTCACACTAAGCCAACAACCGAATATGACGCAAACGATTTCTCGTTCCAAATTTCAACAAACTTGGAATCTGCTTATCATCTTAGCCAGCTTTCACATCCTCTCCTCAAGGCTTTTGGATTTGGAAGCATTTTCATGATTTCCTCTGTTGGAGGGGTTGTATCAATGTGCTGTGGATCCATCTATAGTCTGGCGAAAGGTACGCAGACTTCACTTACGTATATAATTCCCAAATGATGTTTGGTAAAAATGAATTATATTTTGAGTTAACGTTAATAAGTTATTTTAAAGTGGTACGTCAAAATTTATAGTTGGAACGGTTAATATTTGAAATTTGCACTTGTATATTATATATTATTTTAGATCCTATAATTTATATATGAGATTCCCATTATAGTAAGTGCAAGCACTTTTTATCAAATATATATGATCCCAGTGTCAGAATTCGTTTAACTCTAATTAATTAGCTCGATGGATAATCCTTAATTTCACCAGAAATTACTTCCAACGGCTAGGTGATTTGATCATTCATTTCTGTAAAACCTTGTTGTGTAACGTTCAGTCTAATTTTTCGTTTTCTTTGTGTGTGTATGCGCAGGAGCTTTGAACCAACTAGCCAAAAATTTGGCGTGTGAATGGGCAAGAGATGGCATAAGAACCAACTCTGTTGCTCCTAATTTTGTCAACAATACTACTATGGCTAAACCTGTAACTAAAGACACCCTCCAGATTCTTTGTTTTTTTTTTCTAAGTTTTCAGTTAACGCTATGCACTTCTCATTCTTATGTCTATCTTGTGAATAACCAGTTTTTCAAAGACGCTGATTACGAGAAGAGTTTGTTAAACAGAACTCCACTTGGTCGGGCTGGAGAGCCAAACGAGGTTGCATCACTTGTGGTTTTCCTGTGTTTACCTGCAGCTTCATATATTACTGGTCAGACCATTTGTGTTGATGGAGGTCTCACTGTCAATGGTTTCTCCTATCAGCCAAAGGCTTGAGCTGTGACTTGTGTGTGTTGGTGATGCAGCGTACAAGTATGTTTTAAATTGTTGTTGGGTTTTGTTTTAACCTTTGCTTCTATCACTAATAAAAACAAAAATAAGAAACTCTAGTTTCTATTACTATTGCACTCTTTGAGAATTCAATAGATTTGTGATGGTTTGGTTAACAGTTGTCTCTGAAATCAATGTTTATCCATATCTTGCATCTATTATTTGGTGTTCAAGTTAGTTGTTATTTTATTTACCATGTGGTTTAGAAGTTTTTTTTATTAATCAAGAGTTCTGGACCCTTAAGCGTATACTTCTTCCTTCTTGGGTCGGAATGAGCATTTCAAGATTACTCTCAAGTACTGAACCTAAGACCTGACTTTTCACTCTTTTGGAAGGGTCATATATATTTGATCTCTAGCTCTTAAATCTTAATTTTATGGTTTTGTTTTACTTGTTAGTTATTTTCTCAAACTCTCTCAAACAATATGGCCCTTATTAGTCAAAACTATATTTGAAGAAACCTTTATAAAAACGATTAAGGAGCTGAATGCGAGACAAAAATATATTTCTGATTTGAATCAATGAAAAATATATAAATGGAAGATCTAAAACATTTCTCACCAATGGCGCTATAACACAACAGAGAAGATTGAATTTAAAGGCATGACTGTTCTTGTCACTTCCAGCCTTTCTTTTATTATTGGTTTAAATACGTGAAGGGGGATGAGCTCCATCACCTTGTCAACTTTACAGCTTTGCGATCGCTGAAGCAGGCAAGTGTTTCCTTGGTGGAAGCTTAAGATCCTCCCATCCCTCCTCTTCTTCCACTCTCTTGAAGTACTTATCTACCATGTTATCTTTCATATCCTCCAGTCTCCTTGGCTCCCACTGAAATATAAGTACGGCATTACATAAAAAAGAATGTGACATAACCACAATTCTTAAAAGGGGAGATTTGTCAAACCTTTGGGTTCCTATCTTTGTTTATCAATATGGCTCTACCCCCCTGCATAAGTAAAATCATAATTATATCCTACAACAAGAACAATTTATGGAGGAAGATACATTAGAATCAAGGGAATCTGAAAAACAAACCTCCACAAAATCTTTGCTTATATCTCCCTTCATCACATGTGACACCATTCTATTCTCACGGATAAGACACTGCCCCAACCCTTGCAATCGTCCTTCTCTTATCTGAAATTTATACAACACAATCACAGTCAACTTATCTTTCCCATCATTGCATGCTTGTGATGCATCTTCGAAACGAACCGATCTAAGAGAGATTTTAAGGCTTGCTGGTGAAGCTTTCTTCAATGATCCAGTGGTAGCTGAGATCCAATCATCTGGTTTATGAGTTGCATCTCTCTCCTAATCAACACATATTATGGTACTAGGATGCATTGTCAAGTTGTAATTCATAATCACGAGATCAACATATCCTATTTATTAATAGAAACAGTTGCTCACTTTTTCTAAAGTAAAATGCCACTTGAAAAAAATCTACTGAAACAAAGATGGGCAAAAAAACTTACAAGTGCAGATATAATTTCTTCGACTGTTCTTCTCGAGAAGCACTTATCAATAACATCTAACCTGCATAAAGAGAAGTAAATGGAGATAAGAAATTGGTGACACAAATTTCCATTGAAGATCTACTGAGATATAGATCATGCAAGTTTGAAAGCTGACACCAATACAAGGCTGAAGTTTAAGAAATTGTAATGTAATCATGATAAATAATAAATAAGTTGTTTTAGGACAAGTAGAAAGATAAAATTAGATAGCACTTGCCTGTGGCAAGCACTCTTCTGTTTCGGATGTGGATGTTGAGTGTATGCATCGAGAATTGTTGAGGCAAAGGTAACTGGATCACTTGAACCAACTCTGCAAAGATCTGCTCCTAAGGCAGTCAACCTCTGTGACAATGAGCAACTTTACTAAGTAACATTCCTTAGCCAAATAGACACTTAAGAAAATATACTGACCATAAGTTATAATAGTCATCACAAACCATGAAGCCGGAGAATGTTCTCAATACATTTAACAACTATGGTATAAAGGAAGTTGATACCGTTGAAGGCACAAAATGAGTTGCAAGACCACAAGCAAGCATTTCAGCGCCATCTAACCTAGCTCCAGTGAGGCCAGCATACTCTCCTGAGTAAGAAAGACAGGAGGGAAGAGATAAGATAGAATAGACTTAAAACTTTTGAAGGATATTTCTTTTGTTACCAAAAAATCCAGGGAGCCTTGACAAGAAGTAGGAGGCGCCTACATCCGGAAATAGACCTAGAGCAGTCTCAGGCATGGCAAAAACCTTGCAGAACACGCAAAAGATATCGGAATACCGTACTATGTTCTGTTTTAGACCAAACTATTTGTCATCCACATGGACATGTTTCTTTTAAGAAGAAGAATACCGTGTTCTCTGTTGCAATACGAAATCTACCGTGGACGCAGACACCAGCTCCACCTCCCATGACAATACCATTCAAAATTGAAATCTACATTTTTTTTCAGAACGAGTTAATGAGCTTATAGTACACTTCCACTAAAAGTAGAAACTATACTGAGAAGAAGTGAGACCTGAGCTTTACTATATGTGGCCATTACATAGTTGAGAGTATATTGAAGTGACATGAAATCAGCACTGCGTCTCCATTTGCCTAGTCTGATGTCACGAACAACAGCTGAAACATCACCACCGGCACAAAACGCTCTTCCCTGACCCTGTGCCGAAGTTTTAAACTTGTTTGACACAAAGGGTCATCCTCATATGCATAACCGGAAAGAGATAAGGATAGCGAAATTACCTTTAGGATGACAAGTTTGACACTAGGGTCCTCCTCATACGCAAGGAACAGTTGCAGCAAGCGAGTGATCTAGAAAAGACTAATTTAAGTCAAATATATACGATATGGAGGAAGAAACAACAAGGGGAAAGATTCAATACCATGTTCAAAGACAGAGCATTCAGCTGCTTTGGTCTGTTTAGTGTCAAGATTCTTACATTCGATGTCTCTTCCACTAAAACCTGTAATCAAATTGATTCAGAGAGAAAGAAGAACTGATCCTTGTCAGCTTTGCAGTAAAAAAAGAGAAAAGAGACCTGAGAGTGAGGTTCAGAGGCCATTGTCTTCTTCTTTCTTACGGGTCACTCTCGCGTTTTCCTCCACGACAGAAAGGAGACCTGAGAGTGAGGTTCAACTTCTTTTATTCTGCTTAGTGTGGTTCTACTTGTTCATGTTGTTTCTGCGGTGGTTTAGAGTTTAGTTGGTAGAGCTTTTATACTGCTTTTTATTATCCAATCAATTATTTTTACAAAAGCATTTAAAGAAACATTTTAAGTAATAAAAGCTTTGTATGATAAGGAATCATTGTTTCATAAATATCTTACTAAATTTATATAATTCAAATTTAGTATTTTATTCGTAAATATATATTCATAAAAGCCTTCTTAAATATACATTTAAGAACATATTTTTAAATACATATTTATGAAAAAGATTCTAAATTTTATGAATATATTATAAATATTTATCAATATCTTTCAAAGTTTTAAAAACTATTATACTTATTCAGTAATATTTACCTAAATATGCATAAAACTCAAATTCATGAAGATGTCGTACACATTCAATAAGGTCTTTCTAGACATTTTTTAAAACATTGTATCATAAAAAAAATTAAAAATTGTTTTTCAAAACAAAAAAATTCACAAAAGATTATTTAAATATTTATTATTTTATATATTTATTGAAAATTTTATAATTGTCATTTATCCTTTTAGTGAAATCTATTTTGGTCACTTTGATTCTTATGTGAACAAAAACATGTTTTGGGACTATTTGAGACAATTTTTCTTATACTAACCATAAAATAAATGAGTAATCTGCAAAAATTTGGTTTTTTTATTTCCTTAACCAAAAGCTACAAAATTAACTAATTTGATTTATATATATGAAAATTAATGATTTTAAATAATAAAAATTTCCAACAATTTTATATACTCTATCATTTTTATTATTAAAATATATTAAAAATCACTTTAAGCATATAATAAAATTTTAATATTTTTATGTTATATTTGATTTTTTTATAACGACTATAATTTACTAGAGATGTTAAAAAGTCTTACATTAAAAAAATTGTATTCAATGATTTAACCCGTTTTTTAACAAAATACAAAGGATTATAAAACCATATTGTATGAAGTAGATTTCATAGATATCTGGTTTAAAAAGATATATTAATTTTAAATAAATTTAATAATAAATCAAATAACTGCACAACTAGATTTTGTTTTATTTTTAAATACAATATGGAATAAAATTTGCGCAAACGTGTGGATTGAATTCAAATTTTCTCTTAAAAAATTGTTAACTTTAATTTCATGCATTACCATTTCATTAACCCTAAATTAATCCAAAAATTGGATATATGATACTTAGCTGATAACAGTTTCCAATAATATTAAAAACGTTGGTATGCTGGTATTCAACATATTTATTATTGGTTTCTAAGGTATAATTTAGATATGCATTATTTTTATAGTGCCTTATTCAATATATTTATTGTTGCAAACAAAGCTAATTTATTTTTGCAAACGAAAAATTGTTTAAAAATTTTATTATATTTTTAGTTGATATCATAATTTTCTATACAATATTCATAATATATTCCTAACATATCAGAATACCATAATATCCTCTAGATATTGGGATATATTCCATTTAGTAAATTTTTTGACAACCATATATAAATCTAAATGGTTTATGATGGTTCTTCATGTAAAATTGTTATTGTAAATATTTTTAAATAAAACATATAAAATATGTACTTTATTTAATTTTCTGTTTATTAAAATACTTATATTAATTAAAAAACTTCTATTATCAAATCTTAATTATTTTATTATTTTATTCAAAATAAAAGTATCTATTATATTATTAAATTATAGTAAAAATTACTGTCTAAATTATTTTACATATGATTTTAAAATATTAAAATTAAAGAAAATTATTTATTGAATTCTAAGATTTACACAAGATTTTCTAATTTATTTATATTATGAATCATTTTTGAAAAATTGCCAAAATTACCACATTCATAATACACTTTTCATGTTTACCTTCACCACATTTACCCCTAATTTTTAAAGAATTAAATAGACACTTACAATCTAGGTTGTATGGAAACTTGGATGAAAGCCGTTTTACGTTTCAGAATCGAAATATCTCAAAAACTCGTTTTTTGAAAATCTCATTTTGGAAACTCAACGGAAATTTCCGTTGCCACTTTAGAAACTTGTGATTTTGTTTTGGATACGCAAAGAAAACTTTTTAAAACAAGTTTTGTATCTTGTATATTTATTTTAAGTTAAGCTACTTAATATTTGAGTGTTGGATATCTGCTATTTTAAAATTTTAATATGATTTTGATGTTTAACTATTACTTGTTTCATTTTCGTGTACTTAACATAAAATTGTTATTCGGTTATTTATATTATTAGATAGACCAAACAGAAGAAAATAATTGTACTCCCATGTTAATCATTCATATATATGTATGTATATAGTTATATATTTATAAACGTTTCAAAAACGTTTCCATTTTAAAAACAAATTATACATGTTACGTTTCCACATATATGTTTCCGATTACATGCATCCTAGCTTACAATCATGTACTAACTAATCTAGATTAGGGTTTAGAGTTGAGAGGTGGGTTTTGGAATGTGGGGATTAGAATTTTAATAAATATATAAATAAATACGTAACTTGTGTTTAAAAAAAAATAAAAAATTGAATTTATAAAATAAAATTTGCAAAAAAATATATATATAAAAAAAGTTTGAATTTGAAAAGTTATAATTCGAAAACTATAAAAAAAATTAATTTTTAAAAATAATTATTTATACTTTTATATCTATAAAACAAAGATATAAGAATCTTTTGTCTCTTTAAAGAATAATGTATTTTTGAAAATGTTCTTTTAATGAAGGCAGACATGATAAATGGTACTAATAATATGTTAGAAGCGAAATTTACCCATTATTTTTTCAAAATACATTTCTACATATTCTGATGTAGGATTTTGCCTGAGACACATAGGAAAAAAGAATTTGATATATAATTAAGACAAGAAAACTGCATGATTGATACAAATTGGTATGAAAATTAGAGTTTAACTTTAAAAAAACTACATTATAATTGGTTAGGTTTGATGATTGAAAAAATAAATAAAGCTAAACAACTAAGTTAAAACTCAATATACCTTATCAATAATTATATGTGGACACGAGATTCCTATTACCATTACTTACATACCCAAATAACCCAACAGATATTACCTGATTCTAATGTTAAAGGTGATTTTTTGTACGTTTATAGAACAAATAGAAAAAAAATATTGAGCCACGTTTTAATGCGGAGTGTGTCTTAGTTTTCACTTTTCACTTATAAACATTAACCATTTTGAAATAATTTGTGTTCGTTCTATACATTTGATCACATTAACTCATTATTTTCTTTAAAAGGGGAAAGTATCTATATAAACTGCCAGAGAAGAGAAAAGATAACGAGATATTGAAAATAGTGGAATTTTTGTCTATTCACCAAATTATCGCACGACATAAGGGACCGGAACGTACACCGATCCTTTTCAGCAAGATAAGATCCCCGGGCGTATTATTAACATGTATTACACGTGATTGTATCTGATGTGATCGTTTTATTGATATTAGATTTTGATCCGTGTTTTTTTAAATGCTAATAGATATTTTATACTGTGAAATTTAATAAAAATATATCAAATATTTTATTAGAGAAGTTAAAATATATATATATATATATATATATCCTATATAAATCCGTCTCATTTAAGATTCAACCCATTAAACTTTAAATGTGTATTTCTATTTTATTTTAATATATAATAAAGCTGCATATCAGATCAATAATAATTATTTTGGCTAATTCAAAATTTTTAATTTATTTAAAACATTTTGAATTAAAATTTTAAAATTATTTTTAAAATTTTAAAATTTATTTGAAAAAAACTCACTTCAAAAATATTTGACAAGTGATGTTATTTGCCATATTACTAATAATTGTTTTTTTATAATAGTAAAATAAAATGTTAAGTTTGTTATCGTTATCACATGGGTGAATCAAAACATTACAAATTACGATAAATTACAATGAAACAATAAATGGTTTGAAATTTATTATGTATATTTTGTAAGAAAAATATTAAGAAAATATACACTTTAAAAGGTGAAGAATTTGACTAAATAAAGTAGAACATTTCGAAAAACATTTTATAATATTTGATATTGTTGTACATTTACATTTATAGTAATAGTTCAATAATGGAGAGGTAAGATTGTTATCTAAGAGTTTATTATTAATGGAGAAGTAAGACGTATATTTTTGAGAATTTTGAAAACTTTGAATCTAGGAGATATATATATTTTTATACAAATATATATTAAATGAAATTTCCTACTTTTATGATTCTATGATCTTTGTAGTTTTCTATAACAAAAATAATTAAATCATTGATCACAAAACTTTTAAATTTAAGACTTTTAATAATTTTAGTAATTTATAGTCATTTTTTAAATTTGAAATATAACATAAACGAAAATATAAATTTTATTATACGGTAAGATTGTATAATTTATTTTAATAATATAAAATTAAATAACCAAGTGGTGGTAGCTTATTGGGAATTTTTGGGGCTTGTGTGTACCAACATCAGTTTTGGGTTCGATTCCTTCTGGAAACTAAATTATCACTACTTGGCCAGTCTGGGCTTACGATTCGGCCCATGTGATTTACAAGGTGACCCGTAACAGATGATCGGTCCATCCACTGGCATTATTCATAAGGCATTCCAAACTCAGATCAAACAGTGTGATACGCTTTTAGACTATTCCACTCTGTAGCACTAAGTATCTTCCTCCCAGAACCGACTGGATCAGCCCATAAGATTTATTAAAAACAAATTAAAAAAATGATAGAAGATACACAAACTGTTATCAAATATTTATTATTCAAAATTATTAATTATCGTATATATATATATATTAATAATATTAGATAATTTCGTAATATTTTTTTTCGTGCAATCTTCATTTCATTATCTTAAGCTTCAAACATACAAGAGATCGAGGGAATTATTCATTCTATTTGACTACAACAATGAAATTTAAAAACACCATAAGCTAAAGTAGATAAATTCTCGAAAGAGATTGACAGAGAAGCAACCATTTTCGTCCCAGAATTATTACCCCTTAAATACTAAGTCTAAATATTAATTCCATTTTTAATAAAATATGTTTTGAATAAGTTTAAAAGGTGAAATGCCACACATAGTTAAAACCATGTACAATGGTTTTAATACTCATTTTATTTTCAATAGCCCCTTTTTCTATTTTTAACATTTCACATCATCTTTTCTATATCCACCTAATTTATTCAATATTCACTTCATTTTAAACTTCTATAATGGTTTGTTTTAAAAATTCAACGCCCTACCCTAATATTTTCAATTTATATATTTATCTTTTACAGTATAATAACAACATATTAATAATTTGATAGTGATTAAAATAAAAAAGCTAAAATAACATAAACTTTTAATAATTTTTATTTTATTTATATACCTATCTTATTTTAAAAATAATACAAAAATTAATATTATTCAAACAAATATAGCTAAGAACATCTTCGTTTTTAAGTTAGATATTTACCTAGTTTGGTTTTCAATAGTTAAACGGAAAATTAGAGGAATTTTGGATGTTAAAAAGATTATTATTGGGATCTATCTACAAAAAAAACACTAAAATAATTGATTAAATAAAAAATGATGTTTTTGTATCGAAATGAAATGAAAATAGTCTCAATTTATAGATCATAAAAATCATGAGTTTTGATATGCTTTTTATTTTTTAAGTTTTATTATATAATAAATGAGCTCGGATATTTAATGAGAATAAAACTCAAAAATAAATTGCACAACCAATGACAAAACAACATCTAAATCTTATCCGGATTAAAAAAAAAAAAAGTTCTGCACAAGGCGCACCAACAATTCTAGCCAACCAATTTTTGCCACGTGGATGGTTGGACCACAAAAAAAAAGAATTCAACGGTTGAAAGTTGAAACTTCACAACCATGTTGAATCCACCTACATAAACTACCACATTTCAGCAACCCATTTGTAGGGTATTCAACAGTTGAAATCAAATATTAACACCTCATTGTGGGTGGTCTAATCTATGGTTTTTTCAAGCTCATGTCTAACACATCCTCTACCGCCATAATCACCAATGTAATTCTTTACCTAACCTTTGTTACACCATCAAAATTTATACACCTAACCCTTACAGCACCATTAGAACATTCACCGCCTAATCCTTCCAGCATCATAAAGAATATTGACCTAATCTTTGTATCATCGTTAGGGATCGTGAAGTCACCTTGAAAATTCTCCTCCTACAACCGAAGCTTTCAGGATTCTCTTCTATGTATCCTACCTTCCCATCGAAAGTGAAGCACTTCGAATTTGAAAGGTATTTTGATCTTCCTGCAGATTTTCATCAACATGGCTCTGATACTATTTGTAGGGTTTTTTCAAGCCTATATCTAACTTTCTATTGTCCAATCAGTATGATATTGTCATTTTGAATCCATAAAAAAAAAACCCTCATGGATTTTGGTTTTTGAGCTCCTTCCCAAAAGACATTGCATTAATCAGAGTAGGATATCTCTTTATATACTAGATATTATTTATATAAACTCTCAATGTTAAAGTTTGTTTGCATCCACAACAGTTAAGAAATTAGATTTAAAATTATTGGATAGAAAAAATTACATGAAACTATACAATACCTGTGTTGAAACAAAGTGTGATGAAACTGATTCCAACCGTCTCTTATCCCCTTATTTTTTAAGGGGTTTTGCATTTCAACTGCGTCTCATCTTTTTAAACTTTAAAGGGGTAAACATTACACTCTCAAATACAAGGGACACTATTCAACCATTTATAACACTATTCACTTTTGATTTTTGTCCCTACAATTATATTTGTCTCACAAATACATGAAAAAACTTTCTATATATCATATTTTAGTACCTATCGTATATATTTTTTTAAAATGTTTCGATTTAAAATAGTTTATTAACACTTTAATACTATTTATAGTTATATTTGACTACATGTTATTATATTTTTTGTAAAAATAATTTATTTTTATATTTTTCAAATATTATGTTTTATTAGTTGTAAAAGTTTAATGATTATAGTTAATTATTAATAATGTTGAGGACTAAAATGTAATATGTAAAGTTTATAGAGAAAATATTTAAGAGCTACCATTGGAGAACCACTCTCTTGTTTTAAGTGGATCCCTACTTTATGATAAAGGGGATTGTTGGAGATGCTCTAAGAACCAAAATCGATGTTAATTATAACAAAACCTAAAAAATGCTCTTTAACAATGAACCTTATACAATACTCTTTCACAATGATTTTTTTTAAACTAAACAAAGTTTACAAATGAATAAAATAATCAAACAAATATTTATGAGGATTTTTAAGGCTTTCACAATGATTTTGCAAAATAGTTATGCCCAAACACAAAAGCATTCATACATCCTATCAATATAAAAGATATTCGCAAATACAAAGCATTCATATAAAAGATATGCGAAAATACAAAAGCATTCATAAGGTAAAATCTTGTTAAAACCGGCGTCACCAAGAAACTGACTATTGATAAGATTTAGAAACAATAATTAGGATCTACGTTGGCAAATGGAACTTCATGATATTAACAGGAAGTTAAGAAAAACAGAGTTGGAATGTGCCATTGATTACAGGTTGCGCCAGAGCAGTATAAATAAAATTAGGAGCAACATCGTTGGCTCCTATGCTGTCTTTTGCCCATTCACAAGCAAGATTTTTTGCTAATTGATTCAAAGCTCCCACACAAAGAAAAAGATATGTATTATGAACCCCCACAAAGAAAATTAAATCTATTTTCTGACACAATTAGTGTTCGAGTTCACTTCAATATCTAGTATCCCGCATTAGTAATAAGTTGGGAAACTTGCGTAATATATAACACGTACGTCAGTCTATTTATTGTCGATTGATTTTGAGTAGAAATCTGTGAAGATACTAGCAAATATTTTGAGCAGTGTTTCAAATATGCCGACGTACGCATGCATGGATTATAACTCGAAAATGGCTAGCTCCTCCTCTACTTTGACATGCCTATAAGTAACATTTCACAGAATCAAATAAAATGCACTTTTTTTTTTTACTAAAATGCAAATAAAATGCACTTTTTTACCAAAAAAAAAAAAAATGCACTTAACGAAATCTTGAACAAAATCAGAACGTTGCATGGGTAAGAAATATGATGTAGATATAAAGTGGAAAGACAAACGCGATTCCGCTTTTATCCATTTTTAACCTGTGACTAGCAGTGACCAGAAATACTACATACAGGACAGCATATATATAGAGAGAGTCAAAATAGATCAGACATTGTTAAATAAGGACCACTCAAGATTACTTATCCTATATGGCCCATTTTTGGACTATGTCAACCGATGTTGACCAAAAATACCAAACAATATTTGAACCGTTTTTCTGAACCGGTTTCTTTATACCCATCTGTTTACTGAAAACTGAAAAAGATCAAATGCAAAACCAAAAAAATCATAAAATTTCTAGGATTGACGAGGAACTCCAGTTTGAAAATTACTACAAAACACACACACTACAAGAAAACATCGGTATTCTGACGGACATTCCGACGGAAAATGAAATCCTCGGAATTTCCCGAAGAATTTCCTCGGAATATACCGACGGAATTCCGAGGAAATATCAATCCGTCGGAATATTCCGAGGAAATTCCGAGGAAAAGTGTGTTCCTCGGAAAAGACCGATGAATTCCGAGGAAATAGTATAGGGATTTTACAAAATTATGAGGAAATTCCGACGAACTAGTGATCGATCGATGCGTTTTTGGACATATACCCATCGATCGATCACATTGTTACGCTTTGGTCCATCTTAGTGATCGATCGATGCGTTTTTGGACATAAAT
>NC_027751.1:45133875-45197296 GCF_000695525.1 Brassica oleracea var. oleracea | reverse complement strand
TTGTATATAAATTCGATTTTTGGATTTGTAAAAGATGATTTCATATTTTAAAATTAATTTTGTATTTATAAAACATTTTTTTTTATTTATAAAAACTATTTTATTATTTTTTGTATTTTAAATATGTTTTCTATTTCAGTTTTAATTTTATATTTTCGAATTTCAATTTAAAAAAATAAATTTTTTTTTTTTTTTTTAATTTTGGAAATATTCCGAGGAATTTTATCCCTCGGAATATTCCGACGACATCTTCCTCGGAATATTCCGAGGAATTTCCGACGAACTTGTGGTCCTCGGAAATTCCGAGGAAATAGGGTTTCCTCGGAATTCCGTCGGAAATTTCCGAGGGATTTCCGAGGAAAGATGAATTTCCGAGGAGTTATTTCCGAAGACTTTTTTCGTCGGTATGTCGTCGGAATAGCGTTATTCCGACGACATACCGACGATTTTTTCCCTCAGTATGCCGCTGTTTTCTTGTAGTGACAATTTTTACTTCATAAAATGAAACAGAACAAAGCATCAGATAATGATAAAACAAACGTAAGAAAATGCATCATACAAGAGGAATCATCAACCTAACGGTTTCTGCGATTGTTCGAGCCAATTATCTTGGCCAGCCATTCCGGTTTGTATGAATCAATGAATTGTGCTATTGCAATTCCAAGCAACACTCCAGGTCCATACCCAATAACTACAGCTTTCCAGTTCAACACTTGTTCCTCCTCTTCTTTGTCTTCTTCTGGAGGTTGTTGTGTTGGTGGCGCATGAGTACCAAAGCAAGATTCCTGGAGTGGAAGACCACAAAGCCCTTCATTTCCTTCAAACGAAGATTTAGGTTGCCCCGTTATTTGCGTTCCTTGTGGTATTTCACCTTTGAGTTGGTTGTGAGACACATTAATGTAGGCCAAAAAGGAGAGGGTCCCAAGTCCACTAGGAATGGTCCCTGAGAGTTGGTTGCTTGATAGGTCAAGTGACTCGAGCTTGCCAAGATTGGAGAACGACAGAGGAATATGGCCTGTGAAGGCGTTGTTTGATAAGTTGAGTGCAATCAATGCTTTCAAGAGACCAATTGATTCAGGAATCTGTCCTCCAATTCTATTCCCAGAGAAATCAATGGTGGCGTATGAAGTAAGGACCCTCCCTTGCTTTATTGATAGACCTTTGTAGTGCAAATCTATAGCTTCTAGATCGACATAAGACAATTTCTCGGTAGTAGTTTTTGTGTAAACCATATACAGACCACCATATTCGTTGGCTGCTTTCCAATTGACAAAGTATCTCGGTGGCAAGCTTCCAGTAAAGTTATTATTAGATATCTCAAATATATGCAGCTCTGGAAACCCGAGAGGACCTTGATCCGGAGGAGATATCGAACCATATAACTTGTTTGAACTGAGGATAAGTACTTTCAAATTTGGTAAAGCCTTGAGCCAGAAAGGAAACTTGTCTTTGATTCTGTTGTGGTCAACAACTAAGAACTCGAGAGATAAGCAATTCTGAAGAGATCTTGGAAGCTTCCCGGTTAGTCGATTGTGTCCAATATCAAGTGATCGTAGAGAAGAACTGAGATAAAAGGCGTCAGGAATACTTCCTTCCAAGTTGTTCTTCCGAAGATTCACAGACGTCAAGTTACATAAGCATTGAGGAATTGGACCCGTGAGGTTGTTGTAATGTAGCTTCAAAACCGTTAGACCCCGATAATTGCAAATTGAAAGAGGTATGCTCCCTGTGAATCTGTTGTATGAAGCAGCGAAGACGTTGATAGAGAGTGGCAGAATAGGAATTTCTCCGTCAAAATAGTTTTTCTCCACAAATAAATTCACTATCGATGAGTTCACCAAAACTTCCACTGGACCATCGAAAGCAGTAAATGAATTATTTGTGAGAAACACTGTGTTTAGACGAGGAAGCTTCCATAACCACTGGGGGACTTTCCCTTTGATTACATTTCCTGAAATGTCTATATTCTCCAACTTCTCAAGGATCTTTAAGATATTTGGGAACTCGTTGATGCCGCAGCCTTGCAACCACAAAGTCTCCAGGTTTTTTGGGATGTCTGACTTTGAACCTAAACTGGCTGGAGATATACTATTACCGGAAAGATCAAGGATCAGCAAAGATTTTAGCGAGGAAAAGAGGCTTGCATCAATCGGGTAACTTGTGTTAAGGGAAGAAAGGTCAAGAATCTTGAGGTTGATGAGGTTTGAGATAGGCTCTATGATTTTTCCTTCAAAATGGTTATACCCAAGGTACATTTCCTCGAGCCTAGATGGGGTAGAGGAGTTAGGAAATTTTATAGATCCCGTGAGATCATTTCGACGCAGATTGAGAATTGATAAGAAAGGCATGGTGAGGAGAGAGGAAGGAATGGTTCCAGAGAAGTGATTATCATCCATATATATATATGAGAGCATGGTCAGATTTTGTACAACTGGGAAACTACCAGTGAGTCTGTTTTGGTGAAGCCACAATTCGGTTAAGGAGGTCAGGTTACTAATTGTGGGAGGAACTTTCCCAAAAAAGTCATTGGAGGAAAGATCCAAGACTTGTAGTCTGTTGAGATTTCCAAACTCAGAAGGGAGTGATGAACTGAAGTTGTTGTAACCTAGACTAAGGTAACGGAGGTGGTGCAACTTAAACAGGCTACAACTGTTGGGATTCAGAGTTCCAGAGAAATGATTACTATTTAGGTGTAAAAAAAAGAGCTTTGTTAGATTCCGTACAGGTGGGAAACTACCGGTGAGATCATTTTGGGAAAGGTCTAAATAGTAAAGAAGGCTTAGGTTATTAAGTGAGGAAGGAACTTGGCCTACAAATCTATTATTGGGAAGAAATAAGACCTCTAACCTGTTGAGATTGCCTAATTCCAAAGGAAGTGAAGAGGAGGTGAAGTTGTTTTGACGGAGGACAAGGTAACGAAGATGATGTAACCTGAATAGGCTACTGTTGGGCTCTAGAGTTCCACTGAGACAGGCCTTGAGTCGTAGCTTTGTGACCGCACTGGTCGAGTTATCGCACCAGACTCCATTATATGGATCGGTGAGGTTGCACTGGCTGCTATCAAACTCGTTCATGAACTCAGTGAGAGCTTGACTCTGATGGGGACCACAAGCAACATAACTATTATCATCTGTGTTTATAGTGAAGAAGCTTGCAGGGGAGACACAACAGAGCAAGATTAGCGAGAGAAAATGCAAACGCACACGGGATTCAGACATGGTCTTTATGATTACTTAGGAAGAATTATTTTGGTTGAAGAAAAGTGGGAGAGAAGGAAGGTTGGTGGTGTATATATATATAAATAAAAACATGTGGGTTTCAACTTGAGCTACGTCACCCATGCAACTTGACTTGGAAGAAGATAGAGCGTGGTTAAAGTATGGCGGCTACGTGGGTAGCCCACTCCATTTTAAAGTGAAATCCACTTTATATAAAGACACATTTTGATATAAAGACACATTTTGAGTTTTTATTACACTAGAAAACACATTCTACTCCTTCGACAATTTCTTTAACTCATTTCATTCATTTCTAACCAAAACCTAACTAGTAGGATCCACTCACTTATTTCATCTTCTTCTTCATTTTTTTCTAACAAAAGCAACAATAGCTTGGTCTTGCAAAAATGGCAGATTCGTTTTAGTTTGAGGCGGAAGGCGGAAGCGGCCACGTCAAAATTCTATCTACCATTAATTTGAATCCTAGAATCTGAACGAAGCCTCTCTCCACCGCAAATAACACTATCGTTGTTCGTCGTCACGTCTTTCTCTTCATGATCAATATCTTCTGCCACCGTGAAATCATCTCGATCAAGCTTCCTCTTCTGTTTAATTAGCCAACGAACCTTTTCTTCCAAACGCGCACAACTAACCTCTCGAATTTGAACCAAAACGTCTTATTCTGTAATTCATCCCATGCTTTATGCAATTATGTAATCATAAAGCAATATTAGCATCTAAATGAAATCTAAAATGATTAAAATGATTAAAATCACCTAAAATAAGATCTTGAAACCACTAAAATCATGATATATAAATGAGTATTAAGGAAATCCCAAATGCTAAAAAAAATATTAAAATCATTAAAATCTTATGTTTGACTTGATCTATCTTCTTATTTATTTTGGTTTTGTTTAAGCAATGGACAATCCACATGCATGTGTGCAGATTCACTATAAACATTGATGGATTTGTTACTTATCACTGACTTGATCTATTTTTATGAATCACATTTGAAGTACGTACACGTCAAAGAGTATAAATTTGGTTGTGTGCGTGTACATATGTACATCATTTTGGCGTGTACACATGTATATCAGAAGGTAAATCAAAAGAATGTAACTGTTTGTTTTAAATTACAAGCCCATTAATATTCGTGGCGAATCTATGCACATATAGGTGGATTGGTGGTTGCTAATCGAAATACCAAAATAGATAATACAATATATCAAATTTTACAAATGATATGTATACATGTGCACATGTGTACATGTTTACATGTGTACATGATTATATTTGTACATGTGTACATTTTTATGTGTGTATATATATTATTAAAACAATGAGTATGCGGATAGTGTTAAAATAATTATTTATGGATCGATGTACATGTGAATAGTGAAAATTGACTTGATCTATTTTGTGATTCACATTCGAAGTAGATGTGTACACGTCAAATGGTATAATTTGGTTTTGTATTCGTACACGTGTACAACATGTGACGTGTACACGTGTATATCGGAGGGTAAATCAAAAGAATGTAGTTGTTTGTGTTAAGTTTAAAATCATAACACAAAATATCAGAAAACACAAAAAAATGAAAATGGTGTACATAGTGGGAAAATGATCATTTAATTCCTCAAGTATTAGAAATTAATAGTTTAATTCTCCAACTATTGTGTATCCAAAATAATTCCCCAAATCTTAGTTGATTTAACAAAATTGAACTCATAAAAAGTCCACGTTCGAGAGTAAACAGAGACGTTAATCCTTCTCTTATAATCATCTCAAAGACATGAATGTCTTCTATTTTCTCCAAATCAAACAAAAGTAACCCTAAATCGATGTAGAAGAGGATTAAAGAGGAGATTTCCAGTGAATCTCAAAGAGGAGACGGAAGCGTCCAACACATACCACTTAGCTTTGATCTACATAGGATATAATACCTTGAGGTTCCCTAGCTCAAATTTATCTCCAATGACATGGGGTCCTTCCTGCAACAAAAGAGAATTCAGTACATCCAGAGAATGTGTTTGAAACCAAAATCCTCTGCAATTGGCAAGACAAAAAAATGAGCTGCTAGATGTTTGTCCAATGATAAGACAAAACAGTGGTCCACATTGCCAACCACCATCAGTGAACTTTATGAAATTCTAAACATTGAATAGGCTATTGTGAATGGTAAACACAAATAACAACTAATTCCCAAAAGTATTAGCATTGCAAAACACACAGAGATGGAAAATCTCAGGAACACTACAAATGCAAGTTGAAATTTTGTGGTACCTCGTAACTCGTAAAGAAGTATGAATGACTTTGATAGCAAGTTAGCAACATTCATCAAAGGCCAACATTGGAAGCAGACATAGGAATTTTCTCTGAACTAAGCTCTGACCGCATCAGATTCATCAGGCAGACAACAACCACCGCCCCGTTTTCCGCCATTGATGATACTTCTTCGCCAATGAACTTCTTTTTTTTTTTTTTTTTTTTTTTTTTTGACAGCAAACAATTACACACTCATGAACTTCTTAATTTCTTATATATTAACCAAACGAGAATAGTTTTCCTTTTCTGGGTAATGGTTTTTGTTCTTCATCCTCAGATAGTTCAGATTGTTGTTTTCGTAGAATAATTTGCTGTAATTAACCTCTCCAATTGTCGTCAGAATGAATTTAGAGTTTAGTAGTTTTTTTATTTGGAAGAAAATAGAGGAAGAAGATTATTAAAAAAACGTTTGAAAAAGAGATTAACGTCTCTGTTTACTCTCTAACGTGGACTTTTTATGAGTTCAATTTTGCTAAGTCAACTAAGATTTGGGGAATTATTTTGCATACACAATAGTTGGGGAATTAAACTATTAATTTCTAATATTTGAGGAATTAAATGGTCATTTTCCCTGTACATAGTATATGAGTGATTTTAATGGTTTTCACAAATGTACACATGTCTACACTTAATTAATAAACATCTAACTGTACATATATACACATGTCAACGTGTACACGATATTTTTTAATAATTAATTTATTAATGACATCATCGTAATTGTGTCATCTTCTTCCCCAGTTTCTTAGGGTTACAAATTTTGCAGGAAATTTGGGAATTTTTAGCTCATTAGTAGGAAAAAAAATGAAAGACATCCCCAAATCATTTAACTTGGTCTTATTGCTCTTGGTTTCATGTTGATTTGTTCGCTGCGATTTTCGGCGGTAAAATGAAACAACATGAAGAATGAAAACAGATACATGGCAGCACAAGAAACTTCTCCGTGACCGGAGCTTGGTGGTGATAAATAGTGCAGCGGCTCGGGTAAAGAAGCTCACCGTGGTTAGAGTTACCCGCATTCAAGCTCGTGCGATCGTGACTCAATCATATTCGCAACATCGAGTTTTGACGAGGGCGGCTGGGATGGTTTTGACGGTGGATAAGATTTACAGAGAAAAGAGAGAGAGAACAAATCTTGACCATCCAATATATAATTAAATCAATGGTTTATAGCAATTCACGGGACTTTATTAATTGATGCAAGTTTAGTTATATATATTTTTTTAAAGGATGTAACTAGATTAGTTAGGAGACAAGAGAAAGTTAAGAAAAAATGTATGAGTAGTGGAAAGTGTCTTACAGTGAAATAAAAAAGAGGTAATGTGACCTATTGTGTAAATGTTTCTTTATATAACGTATAACTTTTTTTTTGGTTCAACCCTTATAACGTATAACTTACATTCTATATTATTAAAACTAAAATAAGTTTAGGAAAAAAAAATCTTATTTCACTTTAATATTTACCAACTTGTGCCACTAAATTAATAATTATTAATTAATTAATTACTTTTTTAGATTCTTTTTTATTCAAACTTAACTAATTAACCAAAATCATTTATTATTAGATTTCTCTAACAAAAATTACCAAATTACAATTATCCTCTAACTGGATTATTTTCTAACCAAATTTTACAATAAATTAAATAAATTTATTTAAAATGTGACTACAAAATTTAAATATTATATATATTCATGTATATTATTTTTCATTTCACATCTATATTATTAAAACTAAACTACCTTTTGAAAAAAAACTTATTCCAATTTAACATTTACTAGTTTGTACCACTGGATTAATAATTATTAATTAATTAAATATTTTTTGGATTCTTCTTTATCCAAACTTACCTAACTTAACTAATTAAATAAAATCATTTATTATAAAATTTCTCTAACAAAACTTACCAAAATTACAATTATCCTCTAACCGGGTTATTCTCAAACCAAATTTTACTATAAATTAAACAAATTTATTTAAAATATGACTACATTCTTTAAATATTATATATACATTTATATTATCATTTCATTTCACATATCAAATATAAAATATAATTTTTTTTCATAAAACATATAAGTTTATTTTTTAAATATATGTTAAATAATTTGATGATTAACATAATTCATATATATGTATATATTTGAGTTATATACAACAAATAAATTTTAATTTAATATTTTCTTCAAAAAAATGAACATAGAAGTATAATTTGTTTAGCATATAAATTTTTAGATACATATCTATCGATCTATTTTATTAAAACATAAATATATTTTATTTTGGAAAGATATATTTATTAATATACATAAATATAACAATTAGTGTTTAAAGTTATAAATAACTACATCAAAAATGGTTACTATAGTTAAAAGTATTAATTGACGAATATGTTATATAATATATCATTTTAATTGGTTTTATATCTAACTGTGAGCAATCAACAACTTATGGACAGTTAAAAACTGCCAATATATCATAAATGTTATCAAACAAGTAGTAAAAGGAGGATATAAGCCTTAGATAGAGTGTCCACGTAGGCGAAAATAATCGGCCAATGAAAAATTATATTTTTACCATGTTACCCCCTCTATTTGTTTTTACAAAATGGTCCTTTAACTTTTTACTTAAACAATTATAACCGAAAATATTTTTTTGTGAAATATATTATTTACATAAATATAATTATATTTTTTATTTATATAATAGTTTGTAAAGAAATATTTATTGAAAATAATATCATAATTTTATAAAATACTAAAATAAATTGGGTTAGTTATCAACTTTCACAAATAAAAAGTATTACTTGTAAACTTAGAAAAGAATATATCAAGAATATTTTTTTTCATGAGAGAAAATAGAAAAATACATCGGAGACAAATTCATCTCTATTATGAAATTCCTCTATTTTAGAGAAAAATAGAAGAATACATTGGAGATGGTCTAAGGCATGGCCGACGTAAATGATCGACGCTGAGATTTCAGCTTTTTTGATTCTTATTATTCTAATGTTTCAATATAATTTAAATATTCCATTTTCTTTATAATATAATGGTTTACAAGTATTTTTTTGTTTCACTATATAAATTGTTTTTATATTTCAATGTAATTTTATAGTTATTGGATATTGTGTGGTCAATTAAATTATGTAAATTATTGTGTAACCGATTAAACTTATATATTAAATGACTGTTTTCTAAAGTAATAACTTTTAAACATTACATATTTTAATTAAAACTGGAGGATATAAACTTCAGATAGAGTGTCCACGCATGCGAAATTAATCGGCCAATGAGAAACTATATTTTTTCCATGTCACCTCTTCTATTTGTTTTTACAAAATGATTCTTTAACTTCTTACTTAAATAATTATAACCGAAAATATTTTTTTTTGCAAAATATATATTATTTATATAAATATAATTATATATTTTTTACATAAAAGTTTGTAAGGAAATATTTAGTGTAAATAATATCATAATTTTATAAAATGCTAAAATAAATTGAGCTGGTTTTCAACTTTCACAAATAAAAAATATAATTTGTAAACTTAGAAAAGAATATATCAAGAATATTCTTTTTTAGGAGAGAAAAGAGAAAAATACTTCGGAGACAAATACATCTCTATTATGAAATTATTTTATTATAGAGAAGAAAATAGAGGAATACATTGGAGATGGTCTAAAGCATAGCCGAAGTAAAAGATCGATGTTGAGATTTCAATTTTTCTGATTCTTACTATTCTAATGTTTCAATATAATATTAATATTCCCTTTGTTTTATAAAATAATGGGTTAAAAGTATTTTATTTTTATTTTACTATACAAATTGTTTTTAAATTTCAATGTAACTTTATATTTATTGGATATTGTGCTGCCAATTAAATTATGTGAATTACTGTGTAATTAAATAAATTTATATATTAAATGACAGTTTTCTAAAGTAATAACTTTTAAATATTACATATTGTAATTAAAAATGATTACATTTTAAAACTGATAGAGTAATCTATAAACTAAATATATATATATATATATATATATGAGGACAAAATTGTAAAGTGGTCTCACCTTGAATTTCTCTCATTCTGTGCATTCCTAATTGGAAGGAGATAATCATTATCTAATATTATGTTACTCTCAGTATATTAGAAATAGTCATACCGTAAACCAATTAAGGATGATGTAAGGAAGACATAAATATGTATTTCTAGTTATCACAAATATAGAATCAATTGACAACAATTTAATTATGTTCAGAGTAGCACAACATAGAAAAGTTTTCATAACTTCTAATATTATAATATCTCACTATATTAGTGGCTAAATCAGTTTTCTCTAGCACAAATACTCACTCCATTCTTGGAGTTTAAGCTTTTCCATCTGATGATATTAGTAGTTTGATCCAAAAAAAAAAAGAAACGGTCGAACTGTACATTATAATTGGAGAAAGAAAACAAACAGAAATCAATATTTTACCATTAGATATATTAAAATAATATTCTAGATCGATATTCAATTGTTAGTTTCAACTATTATACGAAAGAAAGTATTATTAAGTACGTTTTTTTTTTGAAAATAGATTTTTATATTTTAAGTAGGTTATTGGAGTACTTTTTCTTTTCGTGAATTTATTGGAGATGAGATTTCGATCTTTTAAACTAAGATAATTTATGTTCTATACATAATTATATTTTCTACATAACTCTAAAATCTCGGACTTGATTCTTCATATTTTATTAGTTAATTGTGTTACATATAATAGAAATACTTACTTCAAATTAAAAATATAAAAAAAAATCAAATTTAAAAATTAGTTATATATAATATACAAAAATTCACAAATAAATAAAAATGATAAATGTAACAAATTTAAATATATTATCCGTGCGTAGCGCGGAGAAAGGATCTAGTATATTATAAATGGGACATACATCTACATGAATACATGTTTGTGAAACCATTACATTAGTTTCATATGTATATTATATTATCCAAATATCCGTGCCGGTGTACGGATCAAACTCTAGTGTCAATTAGAGTTGAATCTCGTAGTCTGAACCTGCCGAACCCTATAAATTATTGGGTTTAAGTTTAATTATATAAGTCCCAAAAAAATAAATATTTCTGAATAAATCCATTTAGTTTTTAATTGTTTTAGGTTTAAACTCGTTTGGGTTATGATCAGTCCAAAAATCCAAAAATTATTTTTTATTTTTATTTAATTATTTATCAATACTTATGTCTTACACAAATATAAAATTAGTGTTAGTGTATTAAAACAAATATAGAACTCGGATAATTATAGTGACGTCAAAGTCTAGTTTTAATTATTTATCAATGATACTCATGTTTTAAACAAATACTACATCTCAATCCGCGCAACCGTGCATATTTTTGTTTTCATTTATTTTTATATAAATATTTTTTTTTCAATTTTAAATTAGTATATATTATAATATATATGTGTCTATCAATTTTTAAAACATGTATATTTTTTTCATTGAATAGATTGTTTCAAACTTTCACATGTATTTGTATCTTCTTCTATATAAATATTTTGGAATTATTATTTTATTGTTAAAATTGTAACTATGTATATAAAGATTAGTAAAATGTTGTTATATTATCATATTCAAAGATATTGTAACATTTCACAAATTTAGAAAGTTTTTAAAAAATGAAACTTGCGCGGTTTTTTTTTTCATTTATTTTTATATAAATATTTTGTTTTCAATTCTAAATTGGTATATATTATAATATATATGTGTCTATCAATTTTTAAAACATAATAAGTTTACGGTAGATTTTTTTCATTGAATAGATTGTTTCAAACTTTCACATGTATTTGTATCTTCTTCTATATATATTTTCGGATTATTGTTTCATTGTTAAAATCGTAACTATATATATATATATAGATTAGTAAATTTTTGTTTTATTATCATATTCAAAGATATTATAACATTTCACAAATTTAGAAAGTTTTTAAAAAATTAAACTTTTTGCTTCATAGATTTATATTATCGAGTAAATAATTAAACATTTAGTTTTTGTTTAATTTTTAAAATAAACTATATAGTTTAAAATTTGTTTTCGTTGATTTAAGGTAGTAAATATTAATCATTATTAAATAATATAATTTTTTTTATTTAAAAAAATCTTTATAATTTTAAAAGTTAATATCGACAAATATTTAACACATGGAGGTATAATATTACAACATTAAATTATATATTTATTTAATTTATACTATCTATAAATCCAATGAATCATCTATTGTTTAAATCCAATTATTGATAGCCCAATAAAAATTTTTTGGTAGAACCAAAATTTAAATGATAAGATTAGAGATTAAATGAAACATGACTTTCTAGAAATAAGTCTATTTTTAAAAAAAAATCACACATGAATCAAGGTTGTGACTTCTGTTTTAATATATAAGATTTTAAAACAAATACATCAGAACAACTTTATATCTGTTATAAATCAATTAGTGGATGTCCATAATCGGCCCGGTCCATAATCGGTCCAAACCTAGAGAGAGAGAGAGACGGCCCAACCCCTAGAGAGAAGCGGCCACGACTTGGAGAGAGAAAGAGTTTGGCGGCCAAGGAGTTTTCATTCTTCTAGTTTTCTTATTCCTTGTTGGTTTATGATTTGTAATCTTTCCATTTATGTATTTCCATTTATCTCTCATGTAACCCCTTATATAAAGGGATCTCTTATTCATTAATAAAACACATAAATATTCAGACCTAAAAACCTTCATTTTACAACACGTTATCAGCACGATAGCCTATAACACCCTGAGCCTAAAACCAAACCCCTAAATGAAAAGTAATCTACCTCGGAACTTCAAAGGGGTTGTTCTCCCAAACCGTGAGAACCCAGAAAACGATCAAGATATCAAATCGAAGCTCTTGCCAAGACGAATCAGTCAGTGCAAACCGTTTGTCGATCGGACTACCGACGCGCCCTCACGCCCCGATACAGTGCGTGCCGATTTGCTTTGGAACCCTAATCTGAACCCGACGAACCCTAATTCGTTCTTGCTCGCGTACCAGCTCGTCAGCATCCGATCAGCTCCAGCCCTAAGGTGTTCCTGATCCTAGACAACCTCAGCTTCCCGCTTGCATCACAGCCAGCTCGCGTTCCCGATCAACCAGCTCGCGAACCCGATTGGAAGCTGACGCATCCCGTTCCAGCTCGAATCCGACGACGATCCGATAGTAACCAGCTCGTGTCCATCCGTGTACAGCTCGAGGTTCATCCATTCATCTTGGTGGTCCGGTTTCAACAAACTACAAACTAAAGATAATCCTAATTCTAAGAACATGAGAATTGAATTTGGATTGTTTGTAAAGATTGAAACACTAAAAATCTAATCCCTAAGATGAAAGCCATAGGATAATAGATCAAATTCTAAAGAGTAAATCGGAGCTCGAATAGGTCTAATCCCCTAAACACTAAATCGAGATTGATTCATTGATCAATTAAAATCATAACCTTAAAGGTTTTTGAATCTCAAATCAAATCCCTTTGATCAAAGATCAAAGTTTTCGTAATCCCCTAAATCCTAATTTTGGAAAATTGGTTTTAATTTTTGATTTGAAACTTGAGTGTTTGATTGATCGCCTAGAACTATGATTAGAATTGTTTCAAACTTAAATCTGAATTGCTAATCTTGTTTAAACTAAAACCTTAATAATCTAGAAATCGAATTTGGAGTTGTGGCCGTGTGGCCTTGATACATTCTAGGTTAATTGTTCTAGATCATATTATGTGGCCGTGTGGCCTTGTTGCATTCATATCTGAACCTGATCACTACTGATTGATTGCAATTAAACTTAGAATCTAATGTTAGGATTGTATTGAAACTAAAATCAAGTGGCCGCATGATTTGTTTTTTACTTGGCCATGTGTGTTTGTTTGTTTGATTGCATTGTATGAACTTATAGAATTCATCTATACTAGGATTGTAATTACACAACAAACTATATGCATTGATCTGAATCATTTGTCGTGCGGCTTGTTTTCTTATTTTGGCTGTATGGCTTACTCATGGCCGTGTGGCTTCTACTTGGCCGAGAGGCATAAAATCTTAGTCATAAGACTTGCTTGCTTGATTGATTCTATTAATTATGAGTTAAGTCTGCTAGATTAATTGCATATTGAATCTGAAACCCTAAATACCGAATTTGAATCCCAAAGGGCCTTGAAACCCTAAATCGCATGATATTGATCCAAATTGAGTTTAGTTTTGATTCTTGTTATTGATTTCTTGAAAGCTAAGGTGCTAGATTATTTTTATTCTCATAAAATTTGATACCCTAACCACATTTAGTATTGCTAAGATGATAAAAACCTAATAGATTGTTTGCATCATAGCTTGGCCGTGTGGCCTTTATTGCACCTTACTATCATAGCTGTGTGGCTTGCATACATCGTATCACCTTGATCACATATAGAATCCGAAAGCTAGGATCGTATGCATCATATATCTATCTAGCCGTATGGCCTCTTTGCTTGCATCATGATTGTATGGCCGTGTGGCCTTGATTGTATTGCATTAAACCCTCATAGCCGTGTGGCTTACTTACTGATGCATTGATCATTACTTGATTGCTTGCTTGGCCGCATCATACATCACCTAGCCCGTATGGCCTCATTGCATATCACCCTTATAGCCATGTGGCTTGTTTATTAGGAATGCATTAACTCGATTGTTTACTTAGTCACCACGATTTATTTTCCTATAAAGATTGAGTGATATATGATTACAGATGTCGAAAATCAGCAATCTAGATTATGTTGCCCTAAATCTCTTTGGAGATAATTATTTACAATGGGCATTAGACACAGAGATTGTCCTGGAATCAAAGGGCCTCGGTGAATGTATCATCGAGGACAATAATGCAAGTTAAAGTAATAGATACAGGGTAATAATGATTACTCGCCAACCCCATTACCTGAAGCCAATGAGGCTGCAAAGGAAAAGAAAAAAAAATCTAAAGAAAACAGCCACGTCCATCATGATAAACCATACGGCTGTAACCGTGATGGATGGAAAGGACGTGGGCATAGCCAAACCACCTTATACGATCATGGACATAGGAATCACTATAACCGTGGTTGTGGACCCAGTTTTGGCCATGGTTAAGGGAGAGGCGGCTGTGGCATTTCTAAGCCACCACACTCGACCAAGTCAGTGTGCCATAAGATATGTAATGGGGAATCATTAGGCTAAAACATCTGATTGTCTAAAAGAATAATGTTGATTTTGACTTATGTGTTTGCTTTGCTTTATGTTTGTGATTTTCTTGAATTAAGAACTTATATTATAAGATGAATGAATGATTTTAGATATGACTAAGAAAACACCAATATATAAGGCAATATTGCGGGTATAGTCAGTCAGATAAGAGCCTGCAACCAGTAAAAAATTGCCTAAAGGGCTACGGCTAGGCTAAGTACATTGGTGCCTAAAGAGGCTAAGTACATTGGTGCCTAAAAAGAGCACGCAGGCTTGAAAGATCTAATGCTCTATATCCACCCATAGAAGCCCATTAAGTTTATATGATATATGATATAAGAATGGTTTCCATATAGAAACAATGGACAAAGGAAACAAAGAGTGGTCGAAACTATACTTGCATTCTCTACTGATCTAGACTATGCAAAGATCAGTATGATAGAGGCAAAATCCATGATAACCAGATTGGTATACCCCACGAAAATTATACACTTTATGGCATGACCGGATTAGCCATCCTAGTCTAAACTTGATGCAAAGATTGATATTAAAAGGGCACACAGAGTTATCCCATAGTATCTCACGTTGTATAACATGTACACAAGATAAACTCATTAGGCTATAATGTCCCAAGCATCTGCAGATTATATTATGATCATGAGGAGGAGTGAGGACAAAACCCGTGGTCCATGACCATACTATAAACACGGATATAACAGCTTGATAACAGTTTGGCCATACAGGCTATTACATATAAGGTTCAGACTCTAAAGTCTATAAGCTTGGGGACATCATGAGTTTTACATGTATATAAAGTTAAGATGCATCCGACCATATAAGTGAGCATAGATATTCCCATCTCAGATTGAATACGGGTCATGAGCCAGACATATATCATCTTAAGAGACTTTGAAATAACCACCACGAACATATATGTGTCGTCTAAGATGGAACCTCAGAAGAGGATTGAGAATATATGTTGGATAAAAGTATGACTTTCTCCCACGAGTTTTAAGAGACCTTGAGCCAAATATGGGTGATCAGATTGAGCCATGTACACGGATTGCATGAGTCAATGAATCCGACTATCCAACATTAGAAGGAGAAAGTAATAAGCTGGTAAAGAATGATAAGTAAAATAGAATGGTATTAACCATCATTGTCTTGTCAAGATCCTCGGACTAGAGAATATGATTTAAGACGTCCAAAGAAAAGAAAATTATACAAAGCTAGCTAATCGAGATGCCAGACATACTGACCCGAAAAGAAAAGAAAAGAAAAGAATGACTAAGTCATAACTAGCTTAGCACCAAACGAAATCTGATGTCCTAGAGACATAGTCAAATTGCTACAGAGTCTATACAAGATAGACCAAAGTGTTCCATAAAGATAAGGAACCTCGAAAAGAAAAGGTGCATAGAAGGATAAGACAAATCCGAGGTCATAAGGAAACCAAACCAGACATTGAGAAAAGGCTGCGCAGCTAAACATCTAAGGTACCAAACCATGTAGCTTGGGACGCCAAGCTACTAGGTAACAAAGGTCCTGGATAATGAAATCTCAAATCAATTAGATCATGTCTGGAACACAATGGAACCACACATATATATAAGTGTCGACACATGAGAGTTATATTTGTATAAGGATACATAAAGTAGTAGCACTTGAGTTTAAAGATATAAACGAGGATCATGAACCCACGAAAGAGTACTCATAAAGATTAAAGATCAGATTGAAAAGATAAACGTGGGATATAAAGTATATATGGAAGAGATAGGTGTATTGGCCATACACATATACAGAAATGCCATCTGATAAACCAGTGAAATAGATGGGTCTTGTGAGGGAAAAGAAACCGTGAGAGATGGTACATGATCACGAGGTGTAAAGGTGTTCATGTTTTCCCCATTAACAGCATTCGATCATAGCTTGTTACACAAGGAGACTCACAGAGACCATGGAACAAATTATAAGGAGATAGGCTCCTATGTGGTGGATGCTGCTACATATTTTCGAAATTGACAAAGGTCTGGTCATAAAAAAGAAATTAGATACAAAGATATAGTAAGCAGCATATGGATCACTGGATGAAGAACATCATTGTTCCTAAGTTGTTCATGGATAAAGAACAACATTGTTCTTAAGTTGTTCATGGACTGAAACAAAGCAGCTGCATATATTTTATAAAGGAGTTGTATAAAGACAATCCAATTCAGTCCATATACTTATAAAGAAATTCGAAATTTCCTTGTGTTTACTTTATATTAAACCAGCCTAAAGAGAGGTTAATTGGTTGATACATATTATTTATTAAATCTGTGTGGGTGTCTGGCTAGAGGTGTCCAGCCCTTCTTCTTTGATCATGGCTAGTGGAAAAGAAAGATCAGCCATCATGATTGCTGTCCATAAGCTCGCATAGTCGAGGTCCATGACCTAATAATATATTCAGTGTGATATGATCCACAACAACAGAGGTCATATGACGCCATCAAGATATCGATAAAGGACTGCAATGTCTGATGTATATATAGCATTACCGAATGCAAGAGAGATTACTGATCGAGATCCATGAGTGTGTTCAGCCGCAAAGCCATAATTAGATAAGATTGTAAAAATTATTACAACAATGATCATTGATCATGTCATGATCTAGAACACTCATGAGACAAGTTACGAACATGTATAAAAGAAGTCTATGACTCAACATGGATCGATCAGATTAGTGCATAGTCGATGATAATAAAGAAAGATCTATGGACAAAGATATTGGTACACATCTGTGTAGTAGATACACCGGAACATAGGTTTACGACCTGAGGCTATAAGTTCATAAGTACCATGCTCAGTATATATATTGTCCACAGTGTGTTTAGACTGTCCGACCTAATTAAGAGTAGTCGACAGCAAAGGTTCACTTCTTGACCATGCACACATGATGTCAGAAGACATGAGAAAAGACATGAGAGGTCAAAGTGTCTTAATTACGGTTCAGTAATAAACTTGGCCGATTTGATTTACTCTCTTCCTGTACGTTCAGGAAAGATCACGCATCAGACGCGTAGACTAAAAGAACCTACACTGAGGTTCACATCAGAGGAGTAGTACTTGTTGTACTCTTTTTCTTTTATTATGGTTTTGTCCCACTGAGTTTTCCTAATAAGGTTTTAATGAGACAACATGAAGTGTATTACAATCCATGAATGGTTATGGCATCCAAGGGGGAGTGTTATAAATCAATTAGTGGATGTCCATAACCGGCACAAACCTAGAGAGAGAGACGGCCCAAACCCTAGAGAAAAGTGGACACGACTTGGAGAGAGAAAGAGATTGGCGGCCAAGGAGTTTTCATTCTTCTAGTTTTCCAATTACTTGTTGGTTTATGATTTGTAATCTTTCCATTTATTTATTTCTATTTATCTCTCATATAACCTTTTATATAAAAAAATCTCTTATTCATTAATAAAACACAGAAATATTCAGAACTAAAAATCTTCGTTTTACAACAATATCTAGTTATTTAGAAGTTAGGGTGGAGATTAACCGTTGTTACGTTGGACACTATATCCTTTCACTAGCCCAAATAAATCAGGGCGAATTACACATGACATAGCGTGAAATTTTTATTGGAAAGAGAACATTACAGTTACAAAAAGTGACAGTACCATTCTCAAGGGTGTGGTTGGTATGAGAAACCGTTAATCGTTAGGCCTCCATCAACACAAATGGTCTGACCAGTAATATAAGAAGCTGCAGGAAGACACAAGAAGACCACAACTGATGCAACTTCATGCGGCTCTCCAGCTCGACCAAGTGGAGTTCTACCGAACAGTCCTTCCCTGAACCCGACGTCCTCAAGATACTTCCACAAAAACAAAAATGGACAGATGATTAGAGGAATTCAGGCAGCTAAATTCACACAAGAATAAATAAATAAATCAAATGAAACGTTATTCTTATTATTATTATTATTATTATTATTATTATTATTATTATTATTATTACAGGTAGGGCCAGCGGAGTCTTGATGATATTAGGTGCAACAGCGTTGGCTCGTATGCTGTCTTTTGCCCATTCACATGCCAAATTTCTAGCTAGCTGATTTAAAGCTCCTGTAAATGATTTTATATCACGAAAAAGGAGTTAACAAAACAAAACAAAAAACAAAGTACTTGTTGATTAGTAACTCTTACCTTTGGTTAGACTATAAATTGATCCGCCGCTCGTGGATACAACCCCTGCAACAGAGGACAAGAAGACAATGCTTCCATAGCCTGAAGCCTTTAGGAGAGGATGTGAAAGCTGGCAAAAATGGTAAGCAGATTCCAAGTTTGTTGAGATATGGAAAGCGAAATCGTCTGCTCCATATTCTGTTGTTGGCTTTCCGCGAAGCACTCCCACATTGTTCACCTATGTTACACAACAAAGAAGATATTCTCTCAGTTTTCTTTAAAAAGTATGCTTAGTTGTTTCTATTTTAAGGCCATTTTACTCACAAAAATGTTGAGCTTGCCATCAAACAGCGAGGAGACTTTTTGTATCAAAGTTTCTCTCTCAGGACGAGAGGTTACATCACAGACTGAGCCACTCACTTGAAACCCTTTCTTCTCCCATTCGCTTAAACTTTGATTGAGCAAAGTTTTAGATATGTCGCATACATGAATTCTAGCTCCAAAACTAGCTAACTCTTCTACTATGGCATACCTAAACATTAAAAATTCATTGAAATCTTTGACCATTCAGGGTGTTCAGTAGAAGAGCTGATATAGATCTAACAAAGAAGAAAGACAAACCCGATTCCGCTGGCTCCACCGGTTACAAGAGCAATCATACCTTGAAGACTCCATCTCTTATCCATCTTTCTTTTTTTTTCTTCTTGTGATTAGTAATGACCAGAACCCCCACAGATTATATACAGAAAATGAATGATTCTGCTTGTTTGTGTGGTGGAAATAGCAAGCACTCGTAAGAGACTAATAAAATATCTAAAATTGTGGTCCAAGACACAGAAAGTTTGACTTTATAATCAATAAATCGACGAAAAGGACTTTAATTTGTCTCTTTGAGTAGTAACTTCACTCGCAAGAGACAATCGAAACCAGGTGTCGAAAACATGCAAGGGCTTCCAAGTTTTCTAAATCAGTTAAAATCTATAAACCAACAACACCTTAATATTTATAAAAACTTATTCTTTTGATTACAGGTTGAGAGAGAGGAGTATTGATAATATTAGGCGCAACCCCGTTGGCCCTTATCCCATCTCTTGCCCATTCGCATGCCAAGTTTCTAGCCAGTTGATTCAGAGCTCCCTGATACACAAATATATATATATATATATATATATATATATATATATATATATACTTACTTTAAATGGTGGTACCATGGTTAGAGCTGTAAATCAGTATACTAGACCCGTTTAGGCCCGCGGGCTTCAGGCCCATTTTAACATCTATATGTACCTTTGGTTGCACTATAGATGGATACAGAGTTTGCTGCTGATACAACCCCTGCAATAGAAGAAATGAAGACAATGCTTCCGGATCCTGAAGCTTTTAGGAGAGGATGTGAAAGCTGGCTAAGATGATAAAGTTTGTTGTTATATGAAACGAGAAATCCTCAGCTGTGTATTCTAGTGTTGGCTTTGAGCGGACTCCGCCTACATTGTTTACCTAGGTTCAACAAGTTGAGTCTTTAAAAGTTTTGCTCTCAAGAATAAGCTCAACTTGATTGGTTTGTTGAAGATCAAGTTACTTACTAGAACGTTGAGCTTTCCATCAAACAGCGATGAGACAGTTTGCATAAGTGTTTCTCTCTCGGGACGAGAGGATACATCACAGACTGAACCACTCACTTGAAACCCTTTTTTTGCCATTCGTTTAAACTTTGATTGAGAAGTGTTTCAGATATATCGCATACATGTCCAAAAGCAGTCAACTCCTCTACAATGGCAAACCTAAACTTTGAACAGTTAAGATGTTTAAAAGAAGCAGGACAGTGGGTAAGATAGTGATGTAAAGCGAACGGAGAAGAAAGACGAACCCGATTCCTCTGGCTCCACCGGTCACAAGAGCAGTAATACCTTGAAGACTCCATCTGCTGTTATCCATCATTGTCTAAGATACTATATTGAACGAAGGTAGATCACTTAGTACTAGCTACAGCCTCTCTTTAAGTAGAGGAGATTAAATTTACATCCATAAGAAACAAAACAAAAATGATAAAGATTATGCAGCTCCTCATAGTGACATCTGCAGAGATTGATTGACACGAAAGCTAAGGACCATCCATTTATATCCTCCAGATTTTGCGGGAAAACATTTGTGAGATATATGAGTCACCTAGCAAAGGTTACAAAGAAGAAGCAATCTACAAGCGCATAACTTGGATAGTAACAGCAACCTCTGGATCCATCTATAGACTGAACAAAACAGTGAAGACTTTTGCTATCATAAAAGTCATTAACATGAAAATAAACTTCAATTCTTATGAAACACCGAACGCAGAAAGCTGTTAAAGTCTCATATGACGAATTGTCTTTCACAAGTCGAAAAAGATATACTAAAAAATGTTATAAGAGTGGACTAATCATGTCGTGGGGAGAAACCGTTTATAGACATTCCTCCATCAACACGTACAATCTGCCCTGTGATATAAGATGATGCAGGTAAGCATAAAAATGCCACAGCAGAAGACACTTCTCTCGGTTCGCCAAGCCGACCAAGAGGAGTTACTGAGTAAACTTCATCCAAGTAGTCTTTGTTGCTAAGAACCTGAGGACCAAAAAGACATGAAAACATTAAAACGAGACAATGTTTAAAAACAAGTTAAGCTAATGAGAGAACATTACTTGCTCCACCATAGATGTTTTGATATACCAGGGAGCAACAGCATTGACCCTTATATTGTCCTTAGCCCACTCGCAAGCTAAGTTTCTCGTAAGTTGATTGATTGCTCCTAAAACACACACAAAAGGGAATCAAATCCTTATCGGTTGATTTTACTCCTTAAGGAAAGTGTGTGAACAAACACCTTTGGTTGCAGATTGGACAGACATGTTCTTGAGAGAGACGAAACCAGAAACAGAGGATATGGACACAACACATCCAGCCTCAGTTGCTCTAAGCATCGGATATGCAAGTTGGCACAGATGAAAAACCGATTCGAAATTCGTGGAAAGGAGAGTTGAAAACTCTTCAGGAGTGAAATCTACCATTGGTTTCCTGATGTTCGTCCCAACATTGTTTACCTTAAAGCAGGAGTAAATTATTATGTTTTTAGAATTGTTCTCAGAGGCATAACAACGAACACTTTATGTGCACTACTTTACAAGGATGTGGAGCTTCCCGCGGAAGAGAGAGGAGACAGTTTCCATCAAGCTCTCTCGCTGAGCTCGATCAGAGACATCGCAGACCGACCCATCAACTTGGAAACCCGAACGGTTCCAGTCTCTCAAACAATCTTTGAGTTCTGTCTCATTGCGAGCGCAAGTGTGAACCTTTGCTCCAAGACAGACCAGTTCCTCAACAATCGCACGCCTGTAGTAACAGTTAACACACACAAATGTCTGAGGATTCGTTGTTTGAGAGGATTATGTTCGTGGAAATTGGATAGATGTGGAGAGAGAGAGAGAAACCCGATGCCTCGAGTGCCGCCGGTGACAAGAGCAGACATTCCATGGAGAGACCATCTGTTGGGTGATGTGGCAATGGATGCGCAACGGACGATGACGGAGGATTTGAAAGAGTGAGTTTTAGTGGGAGAAGCAAGAAAGTGAAGGTTTTGAGGTGAGTTTGTATACAAGCGAGAAGCCATTGGTGCAGAGAGAGGGAGAGCTCACTTTATGTTTTCACTAGTGGTTTTTCCGCGCGAATTTATGTTTTCACTAGTGGTTTTTACCGCGAACGCGGAGTTCCTTATATTTGGTAGTTCCAAGTATCGATATTTGGTTTTGTAGTGTGTGTGTAAAATTTGTATGTGTTTATGGTTTTTAGAGTGGAGTATGTATTTTGTAATGTGCGCTGACTTGGAGGTGTATCAGTATACAACAATTTGTGTCTGACCATATGTTGTTGGCTTTTGCCACGTATTTGGTCGGGTTTGTTGGCTTCTTTGTTTTAGTATATGTGTGTCATTCTGGAGCGGCTCATTTGTATTCAATTTGTATGTGTGTATGTTTTAGTGTTTTTGTTTACGATGTTGTTGTGATAACTTGTTTGGTGGTGGTGTTAATATAAATGTTTGTCTTTATTTATGTTTTCTTGTCCGTATTTCAGATCGATAGGAACAAACCATGTGTTTATTTTATAGGTGTTTCTTTCTCACTTCTGGTTACGTCGAACTTTTCTGAGTCTTTTTTTCATATGGTTAACGTTATATAATTTTAAGTTTGGGCCTTTCAAACAAACAAAAAATCATTTTGAGATATGACTCTGTAAAATCTAAGTCTAACTTATGATAAGTAGATGTAAAGCCATGAAACAAAAAACTCTACGGAAATTGTACATATTCTTATCCTTTCCACCGTTGTAGGGTGGATGGTGGCATAGTCCGCGTATAACCACGGCCTTGTAGCTTCGGATTCCGAGGTCTCATAATGGTTTTAACAAAATTATTTAGAAGTAGATGTGATGTCTAAGTTATGGGGAAAGCAATATTCTGCAGGGTACCTTTGAGTGCTCTGCTGTGGCATGGTGGACCACGGGAGTAGCTCATACTTCTCGGGATCCTTTTGAAGGCTGATGGGTGGTCTCTTTTCCCAGGTATAGGTTTCTTAGCCATATGGTAAGAGTTAAGGTGTTGTTGCAGAGATGGTCATGAATTTTTGTTCTGAGAGGATATTTATGAACTGGTTGGAAAACATGTTATTATGAATCTATATGTGCGTTGGAAGATTTTTGATTCGCTCGTGTCATTATTTTGTAACGTTTTCTCTTATAATTTGCCGTGCCCTACTTCTAATCATGGCTTACAATCGCAAGAATCACGGTCACAAAATGAAATGATATTGTCACACATTTGTGAAAATCTTTGCGGCGTATAATGTTAATAAAATCGCTGGTTATCCATTTATTTGGCTGCTGTTTTGAATTGATCGAGCAGTCAGCCTCTTGTCTTCATGGGTTTTGAATGTATACATTTTAAGATTTCGATTGCAAAGTTTAATATGTAATTACATGTTATCTATACTTTTAAAACATTAAACATTTTTTAGGTCTCTTTGGTTTTTGAATGTATTTACAGCAATGCCAGCCATTGTATTTAGTTTTAATGTTGATATAATTTATTTTTAGAAAAATCTATACTATTAAAACATGAGATTTTTTTGGAGGTCTCTTTAGTTTTTGAATTTATTTACAGCAATTCCATTGTATTTAGTTTTAATGTTGATATAGTTTATTTTTTAGAAAAATCTATACTATTAAAACATGAGACTTTTTTGGAGGTCTGAATTTATTTACAGCAATGCCATTGTTTTTAATTTTAATGTTGATTACTCCATTAAGTTACTCCACGACACGGCCACTAAATCTACTTATCCTATTTATAAGATTCAGTCAATATTTGAGGGATATTTTTTTCAACAAACTTCATTATTCAAGCTCATTGAAAAAATAATAAAACACTCCATTATTTGTTACTACAACAAAAATGCTTATATTAGACCCTCCTAGAAGACATCCTACTTTTATTTACTACATGGTTTTATATAAATATTAAAGAAGTTCAATTCATATTACTTTTACATTTAATATCCTAAATATTTATATCATATTTTATGAATCCCTATATAACATTAAACAACATCGTTTGATTATTCTTTAATATAATATATGGCAAGATACCATGCACGTGAAATATCAACATATTAGTGCAAACTTAATCATTTATTAATCATAATTTCAATCATTATATTGGTAAAAATAAAAATATTTAAATTCATTAAAAAAAATCACTAAAACTATACTACTATATAATTTTGATTTTTTTCTCTTTTCTTTAAATTTATCCAAATAATCGAATAAACTCAAAATTAAACTCAAAATTTTATTAGATTCTTAACATTGTTATCCAAACCAAGCCAAAAACCAAAATAGCCAAACCGAAACCAAATCCAAATTTATAAATAACCGTACGGTATCTATACATCTTGGACTGAAAAACTAAAAAACAACCGAGACCAAACCAAAAAAAAAAGCTGGAATTAAATAAAAAATACCTCATAAAAGTTTAGGCATTTGTATATATATTTTATAGAGGTGATCAATAAATTTGAAATTTCATCAAAAAAAAAAAACGATACCAAATCTACATGTCTAAACAGTTAGTGAAAAAACAGACGGACTAATATATTATCAACAAAAATGCTTTGCGCTTCAAAAGGTGTCAAAATCTAGTTCCTTTGTTAAAACTAATAATATTATGAGATCTAATTTTATCTCAGTTTTAGTACCTTACATAATTTCATGACTTTTGCTAAATTCAAAGTGAAACATGTTTCATGTGCATGAATGTATTTGTAAATATGATATGTATGGTTTAAAAAAACTTAGGGATAAAAAGTTTTTCAAAGATTAAACCACCAACAAATTTCTAAACGTCGTTCTTCCAATCTGATATTTTTTAGCTCTTAATTCCGGCCATTGTCTTACCTAAAACAACAATATCAGATGACCCTGATTTGTAAAAATTGTTCTTCAAATTTGTATTTCTCGCCATTCCTTATCCAGTACAACAATATGCCAGTCCATATCCAATACAACAATATGAGATTACCCTGACTTTATTGATTCCAAGTATTAACATAGATCTCAATAGAGACATTGCACCAGCTATGGTTCATTGTAAACCCATAACAGCTTGGTAAAACCACCAAACCGTGAACTATGAGAAAAAAATTGATGTTAAGGGAGGCAGTGTCAACAAAATTTTATTTATTGACATGCACCAACTATGTTTCCTTGTAGGTAAAGTTTTAAAGGTGGAAAAAAAAACAGCCACTGCGATAGAAAAGAGAGTGAAACTCAGAAGTTCCTTAGGTTGTGAAATTAAGCAATGTGGCTTCCCTTCACGCTTGTCCTCAGTAATTGATTCATTCTCATCCGGAGACCCAGCTAAAACATGTTCAACAGGTGGAAGAGCAGGGTCGACATTACCTCCTTCAGCAACGACTAACATTATCCATCCTAGCTGTTCCCTCAATGAATTCAATTATCAGACCATCAGGTTGGTTAGTCTTCACAGATCCTGCTCCAGCTCCAGTCATGTCGTCACCAGGATGGTTATCACCTCCCTGCACATAAACAGAAACACACATATGTAACATAAAAGTAGCGGAGTTGAATTCAATAACTGTAAATAGTTGTTCTTATATGTCCTCTAAAGTTTTGGTCGCTGGTGGCTATCAAAGTAGTGGAATTAAATTCAATAGTTTTCCTTATGTCGTTACCAGGATGGTTATAACCTCCTGGCACATAAACAACTGCAGTTGTAACGAACCTGTCAATTTTCAATGAATGCATAGGTTGGGAATTCTGAGCCACGTGTTCAAAGCTGCAGTTGTAACGAACCTATCAATTTGCAAGCCTGCCATTATACATTCTGTGGTCTGTGTCTCGTCATTGAAAATGGTCTTCATGCCCTTCACTTCACCAACCAAATCTGCAACCAAAGAATAGTAAAAGAGGTAGGTATCATCGAGAATCACAGGGACAGACCTGGTAAATCGGTGTTAGTAATAGTAGTAGGAGATAATGGTCATACGTACAGAACCAAAACATCTCGAGAGGAATTATATTGATGGTTGCTGCTAGCTCATCGAATTTGGTGTGTTTAGTGAATCTTATGGAAACATGACACTCCCAAAGCCAGAAGTTTTGGTTGCTCCTTCTGATATCAAAGCTGGTTAGATCGTAAATCCCTAAGTTTTGGTTAAGACGATTAACGCTAATGGAAGTATGAATAAGCGTCGACTGCGATAAATGAAAGCAACCATATATGACGATGCTGGCTTTGTTTCAATTATCTATTACAATAAACTAAATGAATCGAATGTCAAGTGGGAAACAAATATACCTTCTCATCCATCACAACCATGTCGACCCCATCAGCTCACCCCCTTTTTAACACTATGGCCTCCCAAAAACGTAAAACCCGTGTGACTACCGTCTGGGTACACAGATCTGCCTTCAACTGGGCAAGAAGAAGCTGAAAATCAATCATCTTTAAAGGCTTAGAGCTACTGTTGGAGAGAGCTAAGAACATAAAGAAAAAAGACGAAACAAAAATATTGTTTTGTAAACTCCTTTTGGGTCTATATTTATATTGGATGATCGTATGTGAGGCTGAATTGAAAGTGTTCCTCTAGGAATGAATGCCATAATTAACAACAGTTACGGTATCAGAATTAGTGAAGTGGAAGCGTCAGGGTTTCAGCTTGGCAGATTCGGCCGTCGTAGAGGAACTTCTATCGACAAAGAAAATGAGAAGATCACTGGATTTTAGTGGGCTAAGCCCCACACACACGAAAAAGAGTTGATATAATGGATATTTATTGTTGTAATATTGTGGCCTATTAGAAATTATAATAACAAATATACAGGCCGGCCCACTCCACTTTTAAGATTCAGCAACCCGTAAAAACTCTCCCTATCCACGTGGTCTGAAACGCCCTTCCCCACCTGATGACGTGGAGGGCTAAGGTGAGAGAAAACCTTGTTTTATTATTATAGATAGATATCTTCTTATGAACCAAAACCTCTCGAACCGAACAAGTTTGGAAAATTCGGTTCGGTTCGGTTCGGTTTAATTTCCTCAAGAATGAAAACTCCTTTAACCGAGAGGCTAAAAACGTTACTCGGAGCTGGGTAGTAGGAGACGAGTGGAAAGCCTATAGGAGTCTTCTGGATCGAATACAACGCTGCAAAGATGATATGCTCAATTGTCACAGTGCCTCCTCTAGATGGTTGGAAACATAATAAATTTTCTTACATATAAGAAATAATAAATCACCACTACTAGAAAATAAACAAATTTCAGTTCAACAAAAAAATTTCTCCAAAACTTTTATCTCATCTATTTGGAAGTACATTTGCTTCTAGAAATGTCCAACATGAAGCAAATCCAAACAATGTTTTAACTTCTTCACTGTAATGGAATTAGTCAACATGTTAACTGCATCACAATAAGATGTTATCATGAAGCTCCATGATCTTATAAAATCTCACAGCTATGTGCTTCGTCAAAGTATGATACATTTGATTTTGGCCAATACGCAATGCAATTTGACTATCGCAATGTAAATGAACACAACATTTATCGACTCCCAACCTTGCTTAAAGTCTCTAAACATAATATGCTTCCTTGATTGCCTCTCTTGTAAAGTTGTAATATATATTACAGTATTAAATGCATATATTTTAGCGATAATTTTTTCGTAATTTTAAACCAATAACTTTTCAGTAATTTTTTTTGCGATGCTTTTTCCATAATTTTAAACTAAAAATATTTTAGAAAATGCAATTAGTTTTTTGAAGTTTACAAAATTAATCATTACTAGTTGATAAAAAATGTAATGGAAACAAAAAAAAAATGTTGAAACATTTTCTTTAGTTATATTACGTGCATCTCTATGAAACGAAAGGGGTATTAAAGATTATTAATAGTTTTTACTTTTTTCCATTAAAAAGTTTATTGTTTATAGTTTTCGTACGTACTGAACAATCTAAGGAAAATAGTACATTTTGCTACCATTAAACATAATTCCGGATGTAATCGCTTAAATCTTTAGTTCTAATAGAATCGTACGATGACAAAAAAAGGAAAATAGTCCTTTTGAAAGGTCTTTTCCATTTTAAATGCTGATTTTAAAGAAATTTTATAAAAAAAAGTCATAGAATGATTCCTATTCAAATATAAGAACATTTCCAAACTTCTTGAAACCTTTCCTGAATCTAAACTTCGTGGTATTTTTAGAAAGTTTCCAAGCTTATGGAACTTATCGAAAGGAAGAAAGGGAATTCACTGCATAACCCTTAAGTGTACTTATACGTGAGCTCTAAAACCCAAACAGAACATAAGACACAAAGCAAAGGGTCTTAAAACGAGGAACATAACACAAAGTTCGTAGTTATCTTCTTTTTTCATTTTTTATTTTCATTTAATAGATAAATGCCTTTTTTTAATTTTTTTAGGCAATAAATATAAATATTTCCATTAAAATTTCTTTTACTTATAAATAAATGGCATAAAAACCCTAAAGGTTCTTCCATCGCCGTCTCCATAATTCCGTCAACACTATAAAAGCTCAGTTTTTGCTATCTCTTTCATCTTTGTCGTTGTTAAGGTTTCTGAGAAAATTGGTAAAGTTTTGATCTTTGGTAGAGAATTGATTTTAAAGTTTTGATCTTTGGTGTGTGTTTTGGTTTAGAGAAGAACTGTAATAAAGGTTTGATCTTTACGCTTCGTTAATTGATTTTGTGGGTTTTGTTTGGTTTGTTTGTTAGGGTTGTAATGATTCCAGAGCTGGGAAGAAGGACGATGCAACAAGATCCATCTTTTGGGGACGAATACGAGAAGGAGATTGGCGCGTTGCTCGGCGAGCAGCAGCGGCGGCAGGAGGAAGCTGATGAGCTCGAGAGAGAGCTTAACCTGTACAGAAGCGGCTCCGCGCCGCCGACCGTGGACGGTTCTTTCACCGCCGCCGGGGGGCTTTTCAGCGGCGGGGCTCCTTTTATTGACTTTGGCAATAAGGGGAATGGGTTTGTGGGTGGGGACGATGATGAGATAAGGAAGGATCCGGAGTACTTGTCTTACTACTATGCTAACATGAAGCTGAACCCGAGGCTGCCTCCTCCGTTGATGTCTAGGGAGGATCTGAGGATTGCTCAGAGGGTCAAAGGGAGTAGCGCTGTTATTGGGGATAGGAGGAAGGGGGATGATGGTAGTAGATCTTTGTTCTCTATGCCTCCTGGCTTTGAGCAGATGAAGCAGCAGCAGCATGAGTCTTCTTCTTCCGAGTGGGATGCTAATGGTCTTATTGGTTTGGATCTTGGTGGCAAGCAGAAGAGCTTTGCTGATATCTTTCAGGTTTGTAATAATATATATATATATATATATATATTCTCTGTTGATTAAAAGCTAATTGGATTGCTTTCTCTCTGTGCAGGCTGACCATCCTGTTCCCTCACGTCCTGCGAGTCGCAACGCCACCTTTGATGAGAAGGTCAGTCCTACAAACAACCAGTCTCCATCTGCATCACAAGGCGGCGTTGGGGCCGCGTCTCCTTTCAGCTACGCAGCTGTTCTAGGCTCTTCGCTGTCTAGGAACGGAACTCCTGATCCTCAGGCTATTGGCAGGGTGCCTAGTCCCTGCCTCACTCCCATTGGGAGCGGAAGAGTGAGCTCAAACGATAAGAGGAACACAAGTAACCAAAGCCCCTTCAACGGCGTCACGTCTGGTCTCACCGAGGCTTCTGATCTCGCAGCTGCTTTATCCGGCATGAACCTGACAGGCAGTGGTCAGGCTGAGCAGGATGTGGAAAAGGTCAGGAACTACATGTTTGGTGGTGGACATAGCGACCTTAACCAAGCCCATAAGGCAACTGATTCCTGGAGGAGAGGGTCTGCTGGTGGTGGTGGACTACCTGGTCCCTTCCATCCTCAGCATCTTGATAGGTCAAACTATTATCCCAACAACTACGCGTTAAACCCAGGCGTGTCTTCTCTGATGGCGAGCCAGCTTGGGAGTAACAACTTCTCTCCAATGTATGAAGATGTGGGATACTCCGGAGTGGACTCCAGGCTCCATGGGAGAGGTTTGGGCCAAAACCTCTCTGAATCACATAACCTCGGCGGCAGGATCAGTAACCGGATGATGGCAGGAGGAGGTGCTGGTCTTCTCCAGTCACATATCGCCGACCCAATGTACAATCAGTACGTTGACCCGCTCGATCTTCTCACCGATCATCAGTACGGTAACTCGTACATGAACATGCTGGAGCTCCAGAGAGCTTACCTCGGAGCTCAGAAATCACAGTACGGCGTCCCGTACAAATCCGGTAGCCCTAACAGCCGTAGCAGCTACTACGGCAGCCCAACGTTTGGGTCTGCTAACATGTCGTTCCCTGGAAGCCCATTGGCTCACCACGCTATGCAAAGCTCTCTCATGGCGCCTTGCAGCCCCATGAGGCGAGGCGGCGAAGTTGACATGAGGTATCCTCCATCTGCAGCAGGGAGAAACTATCATCCAGGAGGGGTGATGGACTCTTGGCACATGGATGGGGGCTTTGGCTCTTCGCTGCTTGAAGAGTTCAAGAGTAACAAAACAAGAGGGTTTGAGCTGTCTGAAATAGCTACCCATGTTGTTGAGTTCAGGTATTTATTTATTATTCTTGTATTAAAGTCTTTTTACCATTGGTCCCAAGCTGACGTGTATTGTTTTGAACCAGTGCGGATCAATATGGGAGCCGGTTTATTCAGCAGAAGCTGGAGACAGCAACAACTGATGAGAAGAACATGGTCTATGAGGAGATCATGCCACATGCTCTTGCCCTGATGACTGATGTTTTCGGAAACTATGTAATCCAAAAGGTATATATTTTTTTAATCTCTTTTTTTTTTTTTAGCTTTATACAAGAAAGATTACTGATTGTTTTGATCTTGCAACAGTTCTTTGAGCATGGACTCCCGGCACAGAGGAGAGAATTGGCGGAGAAGCTCTTTGACAACGTTTTGGCACTTAGCTTACAGATGTATGGGTGCCGTGTTATCCAGAAGGTAAAGCCTTGTTCTCTCACCCTTTGTCTGTCTCTCTCCAGTTCTTAATATGTTCTGCTGTGTAGGCAATAGAGGTGGTTGATCTAGACCAGAAGATCAAGATGGTGAAAGAGCTCGATGGTCACGTGATGCGGTGCGTGCGTGATCAGAACGGGAACCACGTGGTTCAGAAGTGCATCGAGTGCGTGCCTGAAGAAAACATCGGATTCATCATTTCAACTTTCTTTGGTCAAGTTGTGACACTCTCCACTCACCCCTACGGTTGCCGCGTCATTCAGGTCCTTAGCGTGATAAAAAAAAAAAACATTGATTTGACTGTTTTTCTTCATCTCAAGCTTTCTCTGTGTCTTCATCTGCAGAGGGTGTTGGAACACTGCCATGATCCGGATACACAGAGCAAGGTGATGGAAGAGATCCTCTCCACAGTTAGCATGTTGGCCCAAGATCAGTATGGAAACTATGTCATTCAGGTTTGTCAAAAAAAGAACAAAGCGACTTTCATACTGTTTTGTTCAAAAAACTGATTGTTTTGTGGGGGTGGGGGGGACACACAGCACGTGCTGGAGCATGGGAAGCCTGATGAGCGCACGGTGATAATCAAGGAGCTAGCGGGGAAGATTGTGCAGATGAGCCAGCAGAAGTTCGCTTCAAACGTTGTTGAGAAGTGCTTGACTTTTGGAGGTCCAGAGGAGCGGGAGCTGCTCGTGAATGAGATGCTGGGGACTACTGATGAGAACGAGCCTCTTCAGGTCTCTGTTGTTACGTTTTTAGGTTTATTTACTGAAAAGAAACGTAACTCACTCTTTGTGTGTATATGTAAATAGGCGATGATGAAGGATCAGTTTGCGAACTATGTAGTGCAGAAGGTTCTGGAGACGTGCGATGACCAGCGCCGTGAGCTGATTCTGACTAGGATTAAAGTGCACCTTAACGCGTTGAAGAAGTACACTTATGGAAAGCATATTGTTGCCCGTGTTGAAAAGCTCGTTGCTGCTGGAGGTAATGTACATGTTTGGCCTTTTGAGACAACATATATATATATATATATATATATATATATATATATATTTTAGTGTTTTTCTGAAAGTGGTGGTGTGTTGTGTTAATGTGCAGAGAGGAGAATGGGTTTGCAGTCTGTGAACCAGCCTCAGATGGTGTAAGGAGTGTTGTACAGCTTAACTAGGGTGCACGGGTCTTGAGAATTTTTAGGTAAGATCTAAACTTGGAAATAAGAGAGAGAGAGAGAGAGAGAGAGAGGACTTGTTTTCTCTGCAAAAAATCTTTGTAAAATCGTGTAGTTTCTTACGGCTTTTAATACAATAGAACCAAGGCATCCCTCCTTAGGCTGATGAGTGAGAGAGAGAGAGAGAATGGTGTAAAGATGGGTTTGTGAAATGGTGCGAGGACTTTAGGGTTTCTCCTTCACACAAAGGGAGAGAATGGCTTTTGTTATAATTTGCCAAAAAGATGTGTAGAAGTGAGAATGTTGATGCTTTTTAGGACCAATCCCCCAGTGTTTCTTTTAGAGATTTTCTGCTCCATCTATGTAATTTGTTTTCATCACAACTCTTTTTATTTCGTATTTTTCTCAAGGCAAAACTCTTTTCGTTTTATTTGGAAATTTGCAAGTCTTGTTCTTGTTTAATACATTGTTGGTCCTTGCTCGCTTGTTACGCAAGTACTAGTTGATAGAGAGCCGCTCAGCTTTACAAATATAATGGATCTCGTCTCTCGAACAAACAACCTCCTTGTCTAGCTTTGGCTCTCAGTTGCTTTCTTCTTCCCACTTTTCTTAGACCTCTTTGCTGCCTCTTCCTTCATAAACTGCTCTCTCTCTCTTCCCCAAAGACTCAGTCACTCCTATGTAGACAACCTCCCATAATCCCATTCTCAGGGTCTTATGTCTAGACTTGTATTCAGGTTAGGAAAAAGATTTTGGTTTGTAGTCAAAACACCTATGGTGAAAACAGTGAGAGCAAGAAAAGCGACAATGAGTAACACTTGTATAATCAAAGCAAAACCATCTTGACCACCACCGGACACAATAGCTTCTGAAGAAGATCAAGAATCAGGAGAGCCGATCTCCTGTTAGAGCCCGTCTTGATATTCGTAAGCCTAGAAGCAGCCAAGAAATTTTAGCCTTGCAAACAAAAATATATATATTTCTTATTTTGGAACAAACAAAAGAATATTTTAAAAAGCAGTGCTGATACTTAACTTGGGACAACACTCGAAACCGGAACTGATCATCTGGTGAAGAAACCGGATCATCACTATTCTTTTTAACCCCAGCTTCCTGGTCCGAATTATCATTGTCGAGAGCTGTCTCAGAGCGTTTTAGCCTATGGATTTTTACTAGTAACTTTTGTGCTATGTACTGATTTCTCTCCACCATAGCGAATGTTTTCTTGTAAGGTCAACGTTATTTTCTAATACCAGGAGTTTCGGGATAGAAATCCGTGATCTCCCAAACCCGAAACTATTAACATATAATATTAGTTTCGCCTTAGTAATCGCTCGAATTAGGATCCGTGGCACAGTAGCCAGCGTTTTTTCCAGTTGAGCTAATGACTTTTGATCAATTTTTCTTTTTTTGCTTAAAGTTTGTTTTCAAGTACTTAGAAAGTTGGAATAGATATATGATCATCATAGTCAGAGTTCTTTTTTGTTTTCTTAAAGTTTGTTTTCAAATTCTTAGCAAGTTCGAATAGATATATGATTATCATAGTCATGGTTCTTTGCTTTTTTTTTTTTTTTTTTTTAAAGGTGTTTTCGAAGCTTGATACAAAGTCTTTGATGCAAGCGGCTGCGTGCTGCACCCTGTTCAACAAATGTGCAATGGACCGTTCATCTTACGCCCACATCGACTTGACTACAGCTGATAATGAAGTTTTTTTTTTTTTTTTTTTTTTTTTTGAACACCAATTGTTGTCATGGTTCTTTGCTTGAAGTTCTTTTTTGGGGGGTCAAAGTATTGATTAATGATTAAGAAGCTAGAAATAAGCTTAAAACAATGTTTTCATGGCAAACTCTACCATTGCTTCACGTCAGAAAGAAGCTGAATCTGTTTTGAAAACATATGAACGTGGACTTGTTTTAGTCCCCTCTTATTATTATACAACATTGAAGAAGTACTTTCTTTGGAGACGCATTTATGGCCTGGTTGTTAAGGGTTTATAGTTCTGTTTCTTTCCTTGCTATTATCTACTTATGAGACTAGTTTTCATCATGTTCTTAATCCTTAATTACACAAAAAAAGATATTTTCCCTAACTTAACCCGCCTTCCTTTTGGAAACTTGACACCACCTTGACGTCTACTGCTTTTTCTTCTATGACACTGCCCACCTTTGTTCTTAGGTGTAGTCATCAAACTTGCTCTTCATCTTCCAAGCTTGTTCCAGTCTTCCAGACCGTGTGTTTCCACTCTCTTCATCCCATGTCTCGGTTCCTTGATCCAACAAAGTTGGTTTCATACTCGCCATCTTCACTGGCGCTCTCTTACACTCTCTTGGCTTCTCGAAACCCAGCTGATCTCACAGGACGAGACGGTAATGGTGGACGTGACCTGACCAAAGCAATCTTATCATCAGGAGAACTGCTTCCTTGTGAGTCTGTGACTCAAGAATCAAGATTCAAAGTTCTGGCTACAGCATTATTCACACTTCGCAAGCGATGTGATATATTAGAGGTTCTTGTAGTCTGACTCGTTGGCTTCTAAGTGCTCCTTAAACCAGACATATATAGAAGCTTGGTAGCTTTGTCTTCGTTCCATCAACGCTTTCTCGCATATCAGCATATGTAATAAATGGTATTTAAATTGTACAAAATGTAAAGAAAATAATATTTTCTTTTTAGTTGACCTAGTAATTCGATTTTCCTAGGATTAAAATTGTATTATTAATCTAAGCTCTAATCCTCTAATTTCTAATGACTAAAGTCTTATTGGGACAAACTCAACATGAATCTGTTTTATTTTAACAAATTTTCCTAATTTTAGTGGTTAACGTAAATTTCAAATTATATGTGTTTTTAATCGTTGTTTGATGGGGTCAGGTGTATGGCTCATGTATTCACATTGAGATTCATTTGAGTTGGGGTCTGACCATGTTCCAAATCAGAAGCTCCCTCCACCCTCAGATTTTCCTAAATGTTGACTCTGACAAATCCAACGCCCCTGCCAATTCCACATCAGCACTTTCAGTTTCTTGGAATGCCTTTTCCTTAAATTGTGCAATATGTGTTTCTTGATTTCCTTTTTACATTTCCTGTTTACTGATGTTTTTGAATTCTGAGTTTTTAATATTATTTTTCCTTTCTTGTAAAAAATAGTTTTGGCGCAAAATACATAATTTTGGTAATCAACGAAAAAATCAATAAAAAAAATCTGCAACGCTCGTGATCGTTTTTCATTATCTGTTTAAACAAAACATATTTACGTTATTTAACATTTTACCCAAAAAAAAATATTTATGATAAATGACAAAAGATGGAGTCATTGACAATTCTCTATATAATAATCACAACTTTTTCCTCTAATAAAGTGAAAAGATAGATTTTTATCTCATTTCAATAATGCCGGCTAGTAATTTTCAAAGTAACTAACTGTTTATACACAATATAGCAATTTCATCCTAAGTTTTTATAAAATAAAATGTGAAAATATGTTGGTACTAAATATTTTCCATTTGCCAAGAGGGAATCTTTCTTCAATCAAAGAGACAAAAACCCAGAAAGCAAACAGAAAATACTGCCACCAAATACTGCCATAAAATGCAAAAAGGAATAAATTAATATTTAATAAAGCTAAGAAAAAACAAAATATCAGTAGAGTTCCAGACATTATTGGTGTTTGCAAGATCTACAGCATCATAGCATTATATTGATAAAGTTTTATCATCATCACATTGACATTAAGTGGACTCCATTATCGTTTCATAATAATAGATTCAAAGAAAAAAGCTTCAGATCTTTGATCAGATGAATATGTATCTTGAACCAATTAAAGTAACCAACAGATAAATATATTATATAAAATGAAAGATTGTGTGTTATATCATTTCAATTTTTTTTTCCAGAGACAATGAAATTAACTATTTATTGCAAATCCTAACAAAAACACTGTACTTCTCGATACATCAATGACCAGTTAATTAATACTCCAGATATTGTAGTTTTAATATTTTCTTAGTTTTTTTTAGTTGAAACTAATATTTTCTTAGTTATCAAAAAACATTAACTAATCCCGATCTGAATAGAAATACTTGCATTGATGATACATATACACATGTCTATGATTGTGTATGTGTAGCATATGAAAGCTAGGTAATTAAGGAAAATGTTATGTAACGGAACAATGAGCATTGAAACCCTAATTTTTAAAAACAAAATTTCTTCTTACAATGAACTTGTATGGAATAATCATACTGATCTAATTACAAGTAACAAAGAAAGGAAGATCTAATTAAGAATCTCCATGTTTATGCCAACAAACAAGCATAGCCACACACCTTCTCATGATGTAAAACCTTGCCTTTTGTTCTTTAGCCAAGCTGCTGTATTTTCGAGTGATAGAAGAAGGTGGAGAGGAAGACGATTTTCTCTCTTTTCTTGAGAAGCTTCTAGAGATTGAAGATGAGGAAGATGAGGATAAAGGAACAGAGCATTTAGTAGAGGAACTCCTTGCGAATAGTGGAGATTTAGCAGATGAAGCACTTGTTGAGAAGCTTCTTGAGAACTTTGACTTAGAGGAAGAAGAAGATGTTGTCTCTTTCTTCGACAGCTTCCACTTCTCCTCCATGAATATTGTGTGCTTCTGCTGGGAGTTTTGGACTCAGATTCAGATGAATTGGTCGAATTTTTGTGTGTGTTTCTTGTGTATTTGATTATAAGTTTGTGGAGATTCAACTCAAAAAGAGAGTGATTCAGAGAGATGAGAGAGAGAGAAAGAGAGAAGTAGAGAGAGTGATAGTGTCACTTTGCTTATATATGATGCTTCTTATACTTGTAATAAATCAATGGAGATAACAAATGGCATACAAATTAATGGGAAAAATGAAAATTATTTTAAACCAATGATTATTTTTTCCATCGACTTGGGAACTATTTTTCTTGTGGCGTAGAGTTAGGAACACTATTTAACATCCACTTGTTTTTTATTTTTCTATACTTCTTATGCTAAACTTTTTATTTATCTAAACTTAATGTAATACTTTTTTCTTATAAAATTTGTATATACATATTTTTTAAGTAGTTCCAAACTTCCAATAAGTTGATGGACTAAGAAACTCAAAATTACATAATCTATATAGAAAATAAAGATCTTCACGATTTTTATGTTTACCCCGCCGCTCAATATTAGCTGATACCCCGCCGCTCAATATTTCTAATCATAAATTTTGCTTTAAGCTGATACTCAGTTAACTATTTTCACTTGTTTCTGGCAATGCTATCAAATCACCATACGCAAAGGTCATAAATAATAAATAATAATTATTTAAAGAAAAACTAGACTACATAGGAATTTATGTAGAAAAGCAATTCTACTGTTACGATATTCTGGTTTATTCTACATTATAAACTTTATAAATTAATATTCAAGAAATTAATAAATATTATAAATTAATAAATTTTTTTGTCACAAATTTGATCAGTTCAAATATGACACAAATCGATAAAATAATAATATTTTAGAAAATCCTATATAAATATATAGTTTCATTAAAATCACAAATTAATAATTTTTGAATATATAAATTTTATACAAGTACAAAAAACAATTGTATTATTATTTTTATTTCGCAATAGAATAATTTTTATATTTTCTTAACACTTCAATATCTTTTGCTAATATTTAGTAAAGTTATATCTAAACCACATTTAAATTTTATAAAACATAATTTATATACACCAAAAAATACAATAAAAATAACCTAAAAGTCAAATTTCAAAAATTTAACTAATGTATATTCAGTTAAATCAATTATTTTGTTTATTTATAAAAAAAGTTATTCCAAAATAAAAAATCCAGAAAAAAAACTTTTTGCAAATTAATAACTCTATAAATCAATAAAATATCATAGTCCAAACATTATTAATTTATATAGTTTTTACTGTACTGTTTAAAAAAAACTGTAAATCTCACAGAAGAAACAGTTTTTTTTTTGTTTTTAAAAGAACGAGAAAAGTGAAAAACAACGATACAACTCTTGCGTATATTTGTCAAGTAGGTTTTCTCTTAAAGGTTAAGGCAATTGTATATTTGTATCAAGTATTGGATGGTTTCTGCCTTTTCTGGACAGGACCAAATCTGTTTGAAAGAAAAAGAACAGCACCAAATTTAAAACAGTAAAAATCTTTTTTTTCTTGCTAGCAGAAAATGTAGACACTTTTATATAAGTGACCTGAGGAATAGTTGATGGAGCTTTTGGGAGTTCATAGCCTTGCTTGGAAAAATTATGAATATTTGTTATGATTATTTTTGTATTTTCTTTTTCTTTTTATATATAACAATTTCTGAAGATCCAAACTACACCACATCAGTTAAAATTATTAATAATAATAAAATAATATATATATATATATATACAAATGTATTTATATATTTTGATATTATTAAAATCACACTACAGTTAATTTGCATGTTATTATTGTAATCCTTAATTATTTTAATTGGTATCAGTTATACAGAATCCACAAGGTTTGGGGATGAGGGCCTTTTACTTAGCGTTGACGATTTAGTTATGCTTTGATTAATGAAAGTTGTATTAATTAGATAACATATGCTTGCAAAGCGAGTTGTTACATAGCAAACGTGGCAAATTTCGATTGGGTGGAGCTTCTAGAACTCGAGGTCTTATTCTTACCATCACAAGATCTACACATTGTCGAAATCGTCTTCTTGAGATCTGCCATTAGTGTTGGCGGAACCAATGTCGTACGTTTATATGCATAATACATATATTAATACATATATTAATACATACATAGTTACATATATCTATACGTATAGCACAATTATAATCTTCATTTAAGCACGTCACATGAGAGAGATCTCAACATGGAGCATCGGTATTGATTTCATATCAGTGTGTATTGTACGCATATTTTATATATTAAAATAATTTATTGATTAAAATAAAATATTTTATTTATACGGATCACNAGGGAGGGAGATACATAATAATTAAAAAACTGGTTAACAGCAGAGCTAAATTTCCTCGAAATGAACAAGTGTTATACAAATGATCTAGGACGAGACAGGCGTCTTGCGCAGAGTGAATGTATTTGTGTATATTATCAATAATTTTTTTTTTATATTTGATCATATTATTTATATATATACAATGTTTTTTGTTGTTATTATATAATTTCTTTTCGATAGACCAGATCAATTTTTATTAAAAATTATGGAACTAAACTATAATTAATATCATGGATTGATCGGATTAAACATTAAACAAATTATGACACAAAAACCTTATTTTTCTACCGAACACATTCTTGAAAAATGTGAACAGTATTGTTTCTACAATTGAATTATTTTGACATTTATCTTCTATATGGTTTTGAAAGGTTTCAGATCAACCATCAAATTGATACATGTCGTTTTAATGATTTTAGTCGTATGCTTACATTTTTATAATTTAAAGTCGTTTTAAAAAATTTAAAATATAATATATAAGAAAAAATCTAACATATAAGAAAAATCTAATATATAAGGTTTCCTCATTTTTGTAATTTAAAGTCGTTTTAATATTTTTTAAATATAACATATAAGGTTTCCTCATTTTTGTAATTTAAAATCATTTAAAAAAATTCAAAATATAACATATAATAAAAAATATAACTTTTTATAATATGGTTAATGTGATTGTTTAATTTTTTTTTTAATAATATAAAATTAAACAGAAATGAAGAAAATGCAACAATTGTTATCAAATCTTTATTATTCATAGTAATTAATTGTTATATATATGTTAATCATATTAGGTAATTTCGTAGCTTTTATTTAAAGAAAGAATACATGCTTTTTATATTTTGGGTTAATATAATGTTCTCTAGTAATTGGATTTGTACCAACATTTATTTCAATTGATTCTTAAGCTACCACGTAAGCTAAATTGTAATCCTAATTAAGCGACTTCTAAGCAGAGTCTCTTTTTAATTAGTACAAACTTAAGGTTATAATTTTTTAAATCATCCTCAATTAATATATAGGGACTTAAATTTAGAGATGATCAGAAGGCTACTAGAGAACTCGGAATAGAGCTTGGCTACTCGGCTTGCCATGTTAATCATGCTTGCCTTTTAGTAAACAGTAACATTTGAAATATATAGCTTCCGGAATTAATTTACTAACCAATTTAAACGATAGTAAGGATTATCCTCAACCAGGTGGTCTTGACCTAATGGTAAATGAGTTCCAGCTGAAGCTTCCGCCCTGAGTTCGATTCCCCTTGGCCACCAATAAACGCCTTAAGTGGCAAGAAAACCCGGATTTTTATGGGCCTCTTTGTGATTAGTCCTTGGACCTAGAAATCTTTTTGGATCATACCAAAGTTATTAAAAAAAAAAAATCCTCAAATAATTGTCTACAAGTGTAAAGTTATTATTTTCAAAGTGTTGAAACTAAATTTTCTTTTTCATTCAATGTAAGATTATTATTTTCAAAATGTTGGAATTTTTTTTTCTTGAAATAAAGAAGGTATACTATTGTGTGGGGGTTGGAGAAGAGGGGCAAAGAGGGATGGAGGGATAGGTGTTTTCGTATGATCATGATTTTTAAAGGAGTGGAAGAGTAGACAGGTTTGGTCTAATAATATTCTACATGTTTTTCACTTATGTCTCGAAACCAGCCTGGATTTACGAAAAAAGGAACCCACGTTACATTGTCCCTATTTTTCATTTTGTATTATATCCAGGCTGGTTTAGGGCTGTTTTGGATAGTAAACATTAGAATAATCTTAATTATAACAAGATATTAATATTATCGAGAGACTATTATTCGTGTATTAATTTATTATGCATCAATTTTCAATTGCTAATAAGAATGTCTTAGCAAACAGTTTGTTGAAATATAACGTTTGATTTTAAAATTACTAAAATATTTTACATTGTATAATATCTGTAGAGATAAATGAGGAACAGAATAATTATCAATTTTTAGGCTAGTGTGTTTTAGTGAAGATTTATCCTCTCGTTAGATTTTATAGCCTTATCACAGGAAAGAATCATAACCTCGTTTTTCTTGTAGTTCGGATAGATCTATGAATTTAAGATTCCAAATGAAAAAGTGGATTAAATGTTGCATCACAAATGCTAAGTTTCGGATATCCAATTTTGATATTAGAAGGATTACCATATATAACACAAAATTTCTCCGCCGATTTATCAAATGGATTGAGCGGAATAAGCAAGGATTTATTAGACTTAAGTGTTCGGATGGGAGGCGGTAAAAATGACGGAGGATACGCATGAGTGTGCCAACTGCACTTTGGTTTGCCATTCAACATTTATGTAATATTTACGTTGATGACGGAGGATACGCATGAGTGTGCCAACTGCACTTTGGTTTGCCATTCAACATTTATGTGTGATATTTACGTTGATTCACTTTTTTTTTAATAATGGACTGCAAGTGGTTCAAACTTCTGAACAAAAATAAGAACCACCCACTACAGTACACACACTCCAAATTCTGAGTGTTTTTGGCAGTTCTTCTCTTTTATCTTTATTCTTAAAATAAATTATATTTTAATTTAAACAATATGTAAAAATGCTAATTTTAACTTTAAAATAGTTACAACCATATAAATGTCTACAAAAACTCAGTCTTAGACAAAATAAGAACTTATATAATCTATAAAATTATTCATATTCTAATTTTATGCTTTTATTTTTAATTCTAAATTTATGTGTACCAAACCGACTATTTTTTGGTTTTTCAATTCAAGTTTAATTATGAATTTATTTCAATTTGACATATTCAAAATACTTTATTATAAATATTCGAATGAAATTTAAACCTCTAACCCGCTAACTTAAAATCTGAATAGAACCAAGTCCAAATAGGTATCCGAACGTCCATTCTAATTATATTGGCTATATATATATTGGACATCATACTTTAGTTTCTTAACAATGTGTTATTTTTATATTTTCTAATATTTTAAAATTAATTTATTAGTTAATATTAAAGCTTAAATTATTATACTACTTTATCAAAAACATATTCATCCAAAGTTAGATATAAATTTCATTTTACATCCCAATATATATATATATATATATATGTGTGTGTGTTTAAAATAATTTTGTATTATATTTGAATTAAAGTTATAATATTTTTTTAAAATAAATACTTTGATTTATAAAATTAAAAAGTAATATAAATTATTTTAAATCTATACAGTATTTTGAACCACTTTTTATCCACTTTCACCATTCATACATATATTTTGGACCGCTAGATCCGCTTGATCCACTCTTGTACTGCTAGATCCGCTTGACCCATTCTTGTTCCGCTTGATCCGCAACACTAGATCCACTTTTCCCATTCGAAGCCTTAGTGATATAAATGCAGACCAAGAAGATCTTATAGTCTAAAATATATACTGAATTGTGAAAACAGAGAAAACATTATAAGATTAATTTAAAATAATTTAAAATGTCTTTATTTTTCATAATTAAATTTAATTATTTTTTTGAAATTAGTCATTTTGGATTTGGTAAATATATCTATAAATAAATAAAATATATTTTCATAATTAATTTAACAATATATAAAATATGATTAGATCAGATTTTATTTCAGTTTAAAATTTATACAGTTTGTTTTTGTTCTAGGAATAACAAAAATTAAATTAATTAAAGATAAAAACTAATTAGAATAAATTTATATAGATCAACTAAAGTTGAAATGGAAAATAAATTGATGTATAAAATTTTGAACATTTTGAATTTTTTTTTTTTTCTTTGACGTCGAACGGCCATTCTATTACTCAAGCTTGAGGTGGTCTGGGTAAACAGACCGGAATAGAACAACCAATGAAAAGTAACTCCCTACGAAAGGTCCTAGCAGTCTTAGCCAAAAAATCAGAAAACTGGTTGCGCACTCGTGGCACATGGATGATTTTGAAATCCGGGAAGCAAATCTGCAGCGTCAATATATTCTCTAATTCTGTCGCAAAGCTTGGCCACTCTTGGGGTTCCTTTATCATTGCAATCAGCTCCTTGCAGTCTGTTCCAAAGCTCTGGCATGGCGAGTGTTGGAGCATATTCTCCATCGCCCATCGCAGTTCTTCTACCTCCGAATGCAATGCTGATTCACATCGAGTGAAATTCCGTGTTCCCATAAGTTGTGTGTTCTCCCCGCTATCCATCCAGACTCATCCACATCCACTAAAGCGATCAGAAGCTGTCCAAGATCCATCTAACAAGCAAATATTACCCAAGCTTAAGACCTGACTTTCCTCATTATTGCTGGCATGTACTACTGGTGGTATCATCTCATTCGCATTAAACCAGACTTGACATTCACTTTCTGCGTATCGAACTAATTCCAAGGGCTCTCTGTCTATTCCCCTGAAAAGTTTATCATTACGAGCCTTCCGAATATACCATATTATCCAGGGATAAGGATCCTTGTCTTGGTCTGGTTCTAAGATTTCATTCTTCCTCCAGAATAGATAGTCCATGTTTGTGTAGACGCTTGCCACTGGAAATATACCTGGGTTTGTAGGAGTTGCTGATAAGGACCATAATTGGAGTGCTGGAGGGCATTCAAATATTGCATGTGTTACAGATTCCTCTAATTCTCCACACCTTGGGCAATAATTATCGCACCTCATATTCCGCCTTACTAGATTCCTCATTACTGCCACCTGACCCGTTATCAATTGCCATATAAGATGGCACATCTTCCTTGGCGCTTTCAACTTCCAAGAAAAGGCTTAAAGTTTAGTGATACTTAGTTCCATTATTTCTCCTCTAGTAGCCCTACGTCCCATTCCTTCAATTCCTGGTTAATGAGGTCACTAACTCTCATATTCGGGTGCATCACAGGTGCTACAGGTGTAGCTGGTCTAGCAGGTATCGTTGGAATCCACGGATCCTCCCACACCTTGACTTCATAACCAGAATGAATCTTCTATCTGATCCTCAGAAGCAAAAGCTTCCTTGCGGCGTAAATGCTTGTCCACACATATGACGGACTACTTGCAGAGATTTCTCCTAATGGCGAGGTCATCCTATAGTATCTGCCCCTCAAGACTCGGGCAACCAGTGAATCAGGGTACTGCATTAATCTCCATAATTGCTTTGCCAATAGTGCTAGATTAAACTCCTGGATTAAACGGAAGCCAATCCCGCCCTCTTCTTTTGGTAGACAAACCTTTTTCCATTTCGCCCAGTGTATTCCTCTTTTTGGTGGATTCGAAGTCCACCAAAATTGTGCAATGCCACTAGCGAGGTTTTCGCAAATCTCCAATGGGAGCAGAAACGTCGACATAATGTATGTTGGAAGAGCAAGCAAAATGGATTTGATCATTACCTCCTTTCCGCCTTTTGAGAGCCATCTATCTGTCCATCCATTTACTCTATGCATCAGGTTATCCTTTAGAAATGCAAAGAGTTTGCATTTAGAGCCACTAATATCCTCTGGGATTCCCAAGTACTTTCCCATCCCACCATCATTATGTATGCCAAGTACATTTTTAATCTCTTGCCTAGTAGTTGCATTAATCCTCTTACCAAAGAGTAAGGAAGATTTGTCAAAGTTAATACATTGGCCAGATGCCGTACCATATGTCATGACTACTTTCATTACTTCTTCACATTGAACATTTTGAAATTAAAATTACCAAAATCGCTATATATATATATATATATATATATATATATTTTTTTTGCCATCTAATTTTATTTAATAAAGGGCCAAAAGCCCAAAAACCAAACTACAATAAAAAAACACACACCAAAGCCCGAAACAAAGGGAAAACATAAAACCTGGGCCTAAAAGCTCAAACCCACACCCGTGTTCATCCATGCGTTGAATCCATTATCACGCGACACACGCGTCTGGTCAACTCGCATGGACGCCACTTATTGAACCCACCGAAAGCACGCAACACTCGTCATACGATCACACTCCGCCGCAACACGCGTCATACGATCACACTCCGTGATCCGAAGGCCGAGATTTTCGCCGAATCACGCCGGAGATAAACCACCGCGCCCAACTTCGTCACCCACTCTTTCACCGGAGAGCTTCAGCAAGCCATCTCCGAGATCTCATCCTTCCCGTTCTCTTACATCCTCATCATCACAAACTCAACGCCGGAGAGCTTCCATCGGAATCGTCACGAGATCTCATCCGCCGAGATCAAAGTCAGAGAACGCTTCCAAATAAAACATCCGTCGACTGCGAAGGATCAGACGACGCGGATCTTAAAGCCGGCCGTTCACCTTAAAGCCAGGTACAACGCCGGAGTCAAAAAGCCAGCCATCCACTGTGAGAAAGGTGCAACGCCGGAGTCAGAGCTGGCCACACCGCGTCGAAGAGACCACCGTGTGCCAGAGTCAGTACTGTCGTGAGAAACCACCACGAAGACTCTCTCTCTTAATCTTAGAGAGAAGGCAGAGCTTCTACCATTCCTCCTTTATAAAGAGTTTTTAGCAACCAAAATCGCTATATATATTGGTAACACTTCAATTATCTAATAATACTACTGCACAAAATCAGTCTAATACTTTACCACTTATGATTAATATCGACATGTGCTTTGTCCTAGTGGTCAACGTAGGAGGCTAAGGAAGTGCTTGCCCTGCGTTTGATTACCACAAGCAGTATAATTTTTATCTAATTAACATGATCTCGTTTGTGTCATCGATTGACATCTTCTTATACTCCTAGGAAGCTGGCTCATATGTATTTAACATTTGACTAATATTTGGTTAGTCAAAAATTGGTTTTCGTATTATACTGAGAAATTCGAATAAATATACATTTCATATATAATTTTGCATTTATCTTTTTTTTGGATACGAAAAAAAGACAGATGGCGTTAATAATGCACATTTAGGTAAAGTATGTCTACAACTCTCCATTATCTTAAGACTGTTTGGCTTAATGTTCATTTGACTGGTCAAATATATCAAAATTTTCAATTAATTTATTTTAATATGTTTTGTCAGTAACTTAATTTTGGTTTGACCATTACCATTACATTATACAGATCATGTGCATAATTTCCTTTTTGTTAACCATGTCCATACTTATATGATACTAATAAATAATAAACTTCTTTTCAAAAACAACAATAACCATTTTACAAGGTCACGAGGTATACTCGAAGTAGCAATACATATGCTAATTTTTTTTTTGAGAGAGAAATGAACATTAAGCCAAACAGTCTTAAGATAATGGAGAGTTTTCGACATACTTTACCAGTATGCGCGTTATTAACGGCCGTTCCTTTTTTCATATCCAAACAAAGGCTAAATTGTGCATCAAGTTATTTAATATTGAGGTTCAATATTGGGCACAACACGCAAAAATAACAATTTAATTCAGTCTTTTAAAGATAAAATTCTTTCTTTTGTTCTTCTTAGTGAGACAATGCTCTATATTCATCATGGATTATTAGTGAGACAAAGCTCACCAGTCATCATGGATCGTAGATTCCATTTTGGATCTACATAATGATCACTAAACTTTATTATTTTTTAAGAATTAAACAAAGGTGGTACTATATATCAAAACCGAACCATAAAATATAAGATTATGCGTTTAATTATTTTGTTAACATGATTAACAGAAAAGCGTAAACGAACCCCTAGAAAGGTGTAGCTTTTATGATTGGTTTGATTACACACGTCGCGAAAATAAATAAGTTTAAATGATTGAACAAGAGTGTTTATAGGGAAAAATGGTAAGGAGGTCGGGTCCTTAAATTACCAGAACCGAAGGGTGCACTAAAAAAATCTACTTCAGGAATCTTCCGTTAAAAATTTACTGGTTGAGAGTCGAGAGTCGAGAGTCGAGAGCTAAGAGGTTCTTGACCAATGTGGGAATATTTTTGTGGGTCAAATGCTCAAATGCGGTGAACAGGTAAATTAAAAAATTAACCCACATGGTATACTCTGATCCCATGTAATCCTTGTTACATATATTGTTATATAATTGATTCATGTTATTAGTTTTACAATGTTATCGTCTCTGTCAGGCCCGTCTCAATGGTAATAATAGGATTAATTTGCGTAGTAGCCATAGGCCTGGGACTTATTATCCGAGATCCGGATTCGATCCGAGATCCGCTCCGAAAATAGGATATCCAGGGTGCCCGGATCCGAATCCGGATAGTAAAATCTTGGATCCGTGCAAACCGAATCCGGATCCGGATATCTTAATTTTTTGGTCCGGATATCCGGATCCGGATCCGTATTTTTAAAATACATTAAATTTTTAAATTTTATTAATATTAATATTTATACATGAATTAATCTTATAATATTATATTTTAGTTTTTACAATATTATAAACATATATAAATATATTTATAAATATTTAATTTATGCATTATATTAAAAAAATTAGTATTTTTTGTTAAAAAAATTATTTTTAATTATATTGACGGATCCGGATCCGGATATCCGCGGATAATAGAATATCGAGACGGATATCCGAAACCCGGATATCCGGAAACCACGAATCCGGATCCGGATATTAAATCCATGGATCCGACGGATCCGGATCCGGATCCGGATACCCTAAATTTCCTAGATATCCAGATCCGTCCCAGGGCTAAGTAGCCATATATCGCATGTTAATTAGGTAAGTAATATTTGATTTTGACAAAATATAATGTCATGTATTTAACACACAATTCATCCAGTTCTGTCATTTCCTTTGACAGGTTACCAGTTACAAGTGACATAGTATGTGATATCGTGGGTTTTGTGGCGTTATGAGAATCACATATCGAAACACATCAAATGGAAAAGGTTAATTTAGCACAAATTGTTTAATCAAAGGCAGTAAGAAAATGAGAAAAAGGTTGCTATGTTAAAGTTAAAGTTGTGTCCATTTACTTAACAAATATGTAAACATATGTTACGAACTGAGTGGTGTATAGGTACTATTCTATATGCCTAAAATAGTATAAAATACGCTCGTGATAAGAAAAGGTAAAATAGGAAGGAGGAGATTGTTCAAATTTTGTAATATTTATATGCTGACATTGAATTACTTACTTCTTTGTCAGAGTCAACCAAACCCTCCATACTTAACCCAAAACCACTGATCACTAAACCCAAAACATAAATATAAACCCAACCCAAATAGAAAAACATGGAAATAATACAATAGCTTGTTCTATTCTACACGAGACATATAGAATAGAGAAACTGTTGAAGTAGGTGAATGTATGTCATGGGAGACGAGGTCACCAGGTGTGAGAAAATATGACATAGGCGATGGAATAAATAGCCAAGACTTGGTAACATATTTGACATATGAAATAATACCAAGAAGGCACGTATTAAGATGTAATTATGAAAGATAGTTTTACTCTATCAGGCGAAATGAATGGTGTCAAAGTAAAACCTGTAGCAATTCATGTTTCATGCTACATGGGGCACTTAAAATAGAAATTTAAGAGAGAGTAGATGACGTAGTACGTAACGTCGTTGGTTTTGTAGTGTTATGAGAATCACATATCGAAACACACTAAATACAAAAGATTAATTTAGCACAAATGGTTTAACCGAAAGCAATAAGAAAATTAAAGAAATGGGTACCTTGTTAAAGTTAAAGCCGTGTCTATTTACATAACAAATAGAAACATATGTTATGAAATGAATGGTATATAAGTACTATTATATATACTCAAAATAGTAGAATATGCACATAATAAGAAAAGGTAAAATAAGATGGAAGAGATTGTTCAAATTCTGTAATTTTTATATGCTGACATTGAATTATCTACTGCTTTGCCAGAGTGAACCAAAACCCTCCATACTAAACACAAAACCACTGATCACTAAACCCACGACAGAAATATAAATCCCAACCCAAATAGCAAAACATAGAAAATAGCACAAAATTTTGTTCCATTCTACACAAGGCACCATAATTCGAAGTCCTTCTGAGTTACCAAGAATGTAATATACAAACATGACTGAGAAGTTGTGGGCCCCCATCTGCAGTACTTTCCAAACTGGGATGCATTCAACATCACCAAATGCTCATCCTCTAATGCAGTCTTGATCACCTCCATCCATCGGAAGTTGAAATAGTTGTTAACTCTTTTATTTCCAACTGGTTCAAAGCCTGTTGCAAACAGTCTACTTGGAAGACCCAACTCATCCATGAAAAACCTGAGATAGTTAAATAACATGTGAAGTCAGTAGATGAGATATGCAAATAATATGAAAAGTCAGCATAGTCGTCAATTACTAGTTATATTTTATGTAGTCTAGTATTTATATGCATAAAACAGAATAAACAGCAACAGGAAATGAAATGGAAATCTTCATACGGATTGCTAATTCATTCCAGAAAAATAGTACAACTGAGTATAATTATAATATTAAGTAGTGTAAACTATTATATTTAACAAAGCATTCTATTTAACATAACATAGAGTATCCAAGCTATTTCATTTCAAGCTGCATAGAAATCCAATATAGATCTAATTCCTAAAGTTTGAATTCACATTTCAAACATAATTATCTGAACAATTCGTAGTAAACAGATGAGTCCGACCAACCATGACAAGTTCAACCCTAAATCATTTTTTTCTACTAGTCCTATCAGATCTGATATGCAGCGGCATCGATGGATTAGATTTAAGAACTATGTTTTGAGTTGCGCTGACTATATCTCAAATAGGAGAAAAGAGCATCAGAAGAATAGAATCGAAGGCACATAACCGAGAACTTACAATATTTCAACAGTCCTCATACGAATCGCCGATGTGAAGTAAAAGAAGCTCGGATTGCTCCGTCTCGCCGATTGTAGTGTAACGACCTCTTGTCTCAAGCGATTTAAGAAGCAGAGACGATATCCCCTTCACAACACATTTCGAGATGGCTAATAAACGTATACATGGACGACGTCGCCGGCGGTGGGGGTTCGATGGGGTGGAGCAAACCGTTGATAGAGAGACCTTTAACTTCCTTAAAATGTACCAAATAAAGTTAAAAGAAATAATGTGAATATAATTAAGTCACGCGTAACTTAACAATAAATAATTAAGAATTTTTTTTCCAGCAAGTTGCACTGGTTAGCTTCACGGGTATAAATGTATTATTACATAAAATTGAATGTGTATATAAAAAATCTAGGGCATATGGCTATGTACCGCATTATGTTTTTTTTCTTGGTCATACAACCCAATTTTCCTAAATAACACCCTGAACTGAAAAAAATAAAAAGACCAAATTCATGTTGTGGATTTATAAAAGAGAAATTTGGCCCTACAAACAAATAAAATTAAAAAACTAACGAAATTCTCTTTGCGCTTTCTTTCTTTTTCTTCTTAAATCTCTCTAGGCCATGGTTAATTTCTTAATTTCAGTTTTGTTTTGGTTATTTAACCAATTCACCTTTTATAAAATAACTTTTGTTTTCATGAGTATAGAAGAGTTAAAAAAATTGAATCTAAGAAAAATATATATAGATCTGGACCCTTTTTACTAGATAAATTTTTATAAAAATTAGTAAAAAGTAAGAAATGGTAAAATGCATATTCATGAATAGAATCGGTAGAATAATAAAGAAACGATATAATAGTTTACAAAAAGAAAAAAATTCATAAAAATACCCCAACTAAATTTCGTTAAGTTTTTTAATATCCAAATTTTTTCGTTATACAGTTTAATACCCCAACTAATTATTTTTCTCATTTTAATATACAATCTTTTAAAACTATGCCCATTTTAATACCCAAAATTTGTTCATTTTAATTAAAAATACTTATATATATTTGAAAGTAAATTTAAAAAATCTATAAAATTTACCAAAAAAATCTCTGAAAATTCTAATTTTATTTTCTTTTTGAGAAATAAAAGTAACTAAATTGTGTATAACCTTAAATCTTGTAATAAAATTTTTAATTTTTAAATATTGAATTTAGTTTGTTTTCTGAAATAGAAAAAAAAATTATTTATTTTCCTTCAAAATTAAATTTTAAAATTTTGTCACTAATTTACCTTCCTTCCTAAATTTTAAAAAACATTTAGAATATTTTAATATTTTCTTAGATTTTAGAGGTTTTTTAAATTTCGTTTGAAACTTATTAGTATTTTAATTTAAAATAAACAAAGTTTGCGTATTAAAAAAATAGAGTTTCAAAAGTTTGTGTATTAAAAAAAACAAAATAATTAGTTGGGATATTAAACTAGGTACCGAAAAAGTTTGGATAGTAAAAAGTTTAATAAAATTTAGTTAAGGTATTTTTATGGAATTTTCTCTATTCCCTTACAAAACTAAAAGAACGATATAAAGTGTCAACTGGCAAGAAGTAGATCAATGAGTAAGTGGTAGAATGTATGTTATACATATGGTAAATAGTTTAAAAATCGGAAAAAATTTTCTACTCTAGTTTTGAAGTAGAATGAATTCTAAATTCGTAGAAAAAATCATTCAAAATTTTAAAATAAACATTTATTTTAAAAGTAGATTACATTTATAATGTCTATTTTTCTATTTTTCTAACAATATACATTTATTTACAATTATTTATAATTGAGTAAGGGTTTTACAAGAAAAATGAGTAAATTTGACTAAAATAGACTATTGGGAGACAATGTGAGATTTTTTGTCCTTTTTACAAAATTTCTCGATAAATATTTTAGGAGAAATTGGAAAAATAGGCCATATTGAAAATAAATTTCTCCATGTATACCTTTGTATTTTTTTCTATCAATATTGGAGATAATTTCCCTTATATTAATAAAATTAATTATCAAAAATTATATACAACTCAGAATAGTATAAAAAATCTATAAAATCTGTGAATTTTTAACCTGTTTAACTATACAAAAATTAAATTAAAATTTATATATTTTAATCTAGGTTTTCTATAATATAACCATTTTACATGGATATAATGTGTATTTTAACTTTCCTTCTATGTTTTAAAGAAGTTGTTGTATATATTTTAAAGTTTGCTCTACGATCTATCTAAATATAAAATACACCAACCTCTATTGTACTCGTACTTCTTTGTTATTTGTAAATTACAATACATATGTATTGTTTGTAGGTTTTTTACTACGTTTGATTTTTCGAAAATGTTAATTATAAAATACAATACATCTAGTTGTTACGTGTATGCTACGTTTTAATCGGGTTGTAATTTATATTTTGACCATATGTAATCGCTCTACCTAGTTAGAACATGTATTCTATATTTTTTAAATGTTAAATTATTTAGTAAATAATCGTGACTGATTCTACGGAAAGAAGATGTCATATTCTACGGAAGATGGCATGGTGAAAATTTAATTCCATATTAAACAAACTATTCTACTTTCCTTAGAATCATAAACTGCTTTAAAATATAATTCTAATATGATGAATGCGAAGTTATTCCGAATACAGTTTCTACTTTTATAAGAAATTCAAAAGTTTTACGAATACGAAATCTGGACACAACTCAAAAGTGTACATATAGTAGAATCTGCTTACATATTAGTTATTGTTTCTCTACACAGTGTAAAAGATGTATTCTACGGATAAAAATAATATTTCCAAAAATTGAGTTACAAAATATTCTAAAAATATGTTGAAACTTTTTTTACTTTCCTAAAACATGTACCTGTGATTTTCTTGTCAAAAAATAAAAAATTTGTAAGAACTTGTTCTTCATTAGTACATGATTTCTCTATAGTTTTTTCTTGTGATTTTAACAAACTCTTCTTCTATGATGAATATATATACTACACGTGGGGCTTTTGGCGCCTTTGTTATTTATTTATTTTTTATAATTTTAATTTCTTTTTATTCCTAATACATTTTTAATATCTAAACTAATTTTAAATTTTATTTTATTTGATTGCTCAAAGGTTAATTTAGGGATGAGAAAATTTATATTAGCATTATACCCGGACCCGGAGACCCGACACGAAACCGATCCGAAAAATCCCGGTCCGGTCCGAAACTGACCCGGTCCTTTTACCCTATTGGGTCTTGTTGTGATGGACCCGCGGGTCTTGGACCCGACCCGAACCCGAGATCCGAGTGGGGTACCCAAAAATTCTACTATATATTAGGTATATATGGATGTTTTAGTTTATTTTTGGTATTATGAGTATTTTTTTAAGTTTCAAATTTTAGTTTTTGGGTATGGTTTTGGGTTTCGGATAAAAATTTAGATTTTTTAAAATATAATTGGGATAATCAGATAAAATTTCAGATATTTTTCATGTCCTTGGATCAGATTTTAGATAAAATTTCTCATATTTTTTAGGTATTTAACTATTTTCAGATATTTTCTGTGTTTTTAGGTATTTGTTTGGGTTGGACCCGACATGATCCGAACCGAACCCGATCCGTAACCGAACCGAATCCAAATCGACAAACTCTAATTACTATATTGGGTCCAATTATCTAAGATCCGACCCGATCCGGACCCGAGAAGACCCGAACCGAGAATTTCAAATTACCATGTCGGGTCCTATATAAACTCTTAAACTCGAAGGACCTGGACCCGCAACGACCCAATCCAAACCCGATCCGAGGACCCGAATGCCCAGGCCTTGTTTTGTTTCATTTGATATTCCATTTCACTTATGTACACAATTTCTTCTACTATTATATTATTTTATCATGTTCCATTCGATATGATGGTTTTTTAAATGTGTTTTTTATATCTTCTACTACTATATTATTTGATAATGTTTTGATAATTAGGTTTTGGATTTATATTTTAGGGTTAAGGTTTAGTGAATGAGGTTTAAGATTTAATATTTATAGGGTGGGTGAGGTTGAGGGCCAGGTTAATTTCACTAAACTCTACTATACTATATATTATGTTTTAATTCATTTCTAAATAGAATAAGCTATTTAATATGTAATTTTATTGGTGTTCTTTTCTATTGTTTTGTACATAGAAAACAATGTTGTCGGCATTGCTCCATCGTTTGTCATCTTTCTTTGTAAATTATGTTTGCATTTTATCTTTTTGAAAGTTACACATCAAATCTGATGATTGTAACAAAAGCCAAACAAAAAAAAAATTGAGCTTTACATATTTATTGATTCGCCATCTTCAACCTTAATTTCTTCTAGCCATATGTGTTTTCGTCGATGTCATAATTTGATCACTCTGTCACCGGTAACTTAAAAATTGTAAGGACATAACCAGACAAAACATGTATAAAATGTTATCAGTTTAATAACATCAAAATCAAAGCTACTCTCTTAATTTTGACTCTAAAATGGGTTAGTTGGCAAATTTTTTCCTAACATTATTAATGATAAAAAATTATAATTATTAGACTTTTTTCATCGTTTTGGATTTGCCCATAGGATACGTCCTCATGTCCTAGTCTCGGAGACCCGCGTGAAATTTGGTGGTTTTTGTTTTAGTATACTTTCTTTTTTTTTTTTAGAAATTTAAGTTTTCTTTTCTTTAATCAAAAATGTTGTGACCCTACCAAGTTATTTTTCTTTAAGATGTTATTATCCCACAAATGTTTTTAGTTGATCCCATAAAAATGTAGAAAAAATACGTTTCATTTAATTGGGTGTTATGTATTTGAACTCACGTTATTATTTATTTATTCAGACTCACTTTTATTTAAACCCATTTGAAAGGAATACTATACATTTTAGGGAAAATTGCCAAAGTAAAATGAAAAAACAACCTCATTGTCCCATTAATATAAATTCTTTTTTTTGTCCCTTTTAATATAATTACCTTTTTTATTTTTCAAACTTAATGAAATAAATAGTTTTAGGAATAGAAAAATAATAGAAAATTTTAACAATTGATGAAATACCCATATACACAAACTGGTATTTTTGGATTGTAAAACTTATTAAATTAAAAAATTTAATTATGTTCTATGGGAAAAAAATTCATCTTCTACGAAAAATGACATGGTAAAAATTGAGTTCCACGTTAAACAAGTTATTCTATTTTTTCTAGAACCAATATTCTACTTTTAAATAGAATTCTAAATATGAGGAATGCGTTGTCTACGCAATATAAGGGTAGCTACATTTATTCTATTTGTATGAGCAATTCTAAAATTCTAGGAATACGAAATCTAGACACAACTCAAAATGATACATATGGTAAAATCTGTTTATGGATTAACTGTATGTTCACTAAACAGTGTAAAAGCTAAATTCTATTTCTACGGATAAGAATAATCATATTTTCAAAAATATGGCAAGTTCGAAATATTTTTACTTTTCTAAAACGTGTTTTAACGATTTTCCTTTCAAAATAAAAATCGATTTTCATTTATTTCTTTTGATTTATTTTCAAAAAAGGATTTTCAAAAAAAAAAAACAATTCTATTTATTTTAATTATACTTAAGAATATATATATGTATATATTTAAAATTATAATTTAGATAGATTTTCATTTATTTGTTTTGGTTAAGATATATTAAATCAAGTTGTAGAAAATTAAAAAATGAAACAAAAATTAGATAATTATCTCAACAAAAAAAAACAAAACAGAATTCATATATTAAAGTATTTGGGTTTTTTTTTCCTTTTTTTGTTTATATTTATATTTTGTTTTAATGGATTTTGATTTAATTTATTTTTTTGTATTCTTTCTTTTAGTCAAAATTCGTGTTTTGTTTTTAATTGATATTTAAAAGTGGTTTTTTAAAATTTTAATTGATAAAGTAAGGGTTAGATTTGAGTTTTTAGCAAATATTATATTAAAGAGACTAATTTAGGTTAGTTTTATACTAAGGGGACTAAGAGCGTATTTTTTTGTCTATTTTGACAAATTTTCCTACTTTTTATAGGTCTCAGTTAATTAGTAGCTAATTTAAATAAAACGTAAATAAAAAAAGTCAAACTCAAAGAAGATCTTTTGCCTAAAATATAAAACATCTCTTTTTCAAGAAAAAAACATTAAAACCTACTTTTTATAGGTTAATACATGCGTTTTGTGCGGGATGAACATTATAAATATAAATTATTTTATGTATTATATGTTTTTATGAAATTATAGATATATGCTGAATAATAAAAAAGTCAGTAACTATTACATAAATAATTAATTGGTGCGAACATATAAATCAATTTATTAATCCAAACAATATTTTTTTTTCTATTTCATAGGATATGTAATTAAATTTAAATGATATTAACATACATAGTACATTTTTAATATTAATGTATTTAAATGATGTTTTCTATTCGTATGGTCTTTTTGATCATTTGTATCTTTTATAGCAAAAAAATTAAATTACTGATAACAAAATTTTTGTTGTGAGATTCATAGTTTTAGTAACTATAATTTTTTTTAAAATTAAGTTGTCAATATTCGTTCAAAGCTTTTGTCAAAACATTGTTCAAAGTAAATTTCAAAATTTGAATATTTATGTATTTTAAATGGTGTATAGTTTAATTTAAAATGATATATATATATATATATATATATATCTTTTAATCTTAATAATTATTTTTAACACATTTTAATAATTAACTAAATTAGATTTTTTACTTATATGATTTTGTAATCATTTGTATTTTGTCATAACAAAAACTTTAAACCATGGATCACAAAATTTGAATATGAGACTTTTAACAGTTTTAATTATTTATTATCGTTTTTAAAAATTCAAAATATAAAATATACAAAAAATCTAAAATTTTATTATATGGTTAATGTGGTTGTTTAATTTATTGTAATAGTTTAAAATTAAACAAATATGATAAAAGATACAATAATTGTTATTAAATCTTTATTATTCAAAATCATTAGTTGTCATATATACTTTAGCCATATTAAGCAATTCTGTAACTTTTATTTAAGGAAATAATAAAGAACATTAATAAATAATTTATAGTTAGTTTAATAAAAAAATTATTATATAATTAGATGGACCAACTTATTTTTCTAGAGATTTAAAGAATCAACTTAATGATGATACGTGGCTACAAAAAGAAGTTGTAATATTTCTCAATTAATATATAGGGGATGAGAGGATAAAAGGATAGTATATATTAAAGGAAAATTTGCCACAATAGAACAAATAAACATATGTTGTCCCCTTAGTATAAAGCCAACTTAAATTAGTACTTTTAATATAGTATTTGCTAAAAAAAAAAATCTAAATCGTACTTTAACAATTAACAATTTTAAAACATCAATTAAAAAAAAAAGAATTTTGATCAAAAAAGAAAGAAAACAAAAACAAATTAAACCAAAATCTAATTAAAGCAAAATCTTAATGGAAACAAAAAAAAAAGAAAAAAAAGAATTCCCAAATTACTTTAATATATGAATTCTGCTTAGTTTTACTTTTGATAATTATATAATTTTTATACAATTTTTATTTTTCTAAAATTTTATTTAATATCTCATAACCAAAAAAAATAAATGAAAATCTATGTAAATTATAATTTTAAATATATACATATATATATGTATGTATATATATATATTCTTAAGTATAATTTAAAAGAAATAAAAAAATTTACTTTTTTTTGATTTTTTGAAAATAAATCAAAAGAAATAAATGAAACTCTATTTTTTCTACAACAAAATCGTTGAAATACGTTTTAGGAAAGTAAAAAAAATTCCAAATATTTTCAGAATATTTTTGAAAATATGGTTATTTTTATCCGTAGAATGTAGCTTCTACACTATGTGAAGAACATACAACTAATTCATAAGTAGATTCTACCATATGTAGCATTTTGAGTCGTGTCTAGATTTTGTTTTCAACTTTAGAATTGTTCATAGAAGTAGAAGCTGCATTTAGAATAAATGTAGCTACATTTACAATGCGTAGACATCGCATTCCTCGTATTTAGAATTCTATTTAAAAGTAGATTATTGGTTCTAGAGAAAATAGAATAAATTGTTTAAAGTAGAATTCAATTTTCATCATGCCATTTATCGTAGAAGATGAAATCTTCTTTCCGTAGAACATAATTAAAGTTTTTAATTTAACAAGTTTTACAATTCAAATAAATATCAGTTTGTATATGGTATTTCATCAATTGATTCTATTTTTTATAATTTTTTTTTAATTCCTAAGACTATTTATTTCATTTAGTCTAAAAAAGGGTAAGTGTAATTGTGTCAAAAAAGGGACAAAAAATATTTTTTACTAAAGGGACAAAGAAGCTGCTTTCATTCTATTTTGGCAGTTTTCTCTTTATTAAATAGGAAAAACTAAATTAATCTAAACTTTAAACAGTAAACACTAAAACCTAGAACCGCATTTTCTGTTTTTAAAAATAAATACATTTTGGATTTAAAATCTATTTATTTTTTTATTTTTATTAATATTTTTTTTATTTTAATATATTTAAATTATTATATATTAATAGATATTTATCTTCATACCTTTTAATGAATTTTATTTTTTAATTTCAATTGTATGTATAATTCTTGGAATAAAACTTGTTTTCTGTCCTATATATCCTACAGAAAAAGGCAAAGTTAAAGAGTGACATAAAGTTCCAGAATCTTTGGACGAAGATGATGAACCCTACAAAAGCTAATAATATCTTTTTGGGAGTCCCGTTCGTTTGGGGTTTTATGATGATGAACGTTGGTTTAGGAAAAAACCCAACAAGTGAAATCAAAATAGGAATAGTTCTTGATCTCCAAACTCCTTTTTCCCAGATCTGCCTCACTTCCATTAATATGTCGTTGTCTGATTTCTACGAAAATCATTCTAATTACACCACAAGACTTGCGATTCATATAAGAGATTCCTTGGAAGATCCTGTTCAGGCTTCAGCTGCAGGTTAGGTTCTTTTCTCTGTCTCTCTTGTTTTGCCTCTCCGCTGTTGCTGTTGAATGAAACGTTAGTACTACCACCTACTTACGAACTAAGGCCAGGTTTACGGCCAGAGTTAATTAAACCAATTTCTTAAATGAATTTCAGTACTTTCTGTTATAAGTATTTAGCCATATATGAACGGCTATTCTCAACCTTTTTAACTTCTCACAAAACTACAAGAATATTCAACAAAAAAGGTTTTCAAACTCCAACTTTGTTTTCTTGGTGGGTGCAAAATATAGCCGATTTAATTTTGTTACTTATTAAAGAAAGTTCTTTGGTAGAATGGAAATAACTAGGAAATGGAGGTTTTCTTTTTCTTACACACATGGACTCACACTGTTCTAATTTTAATCGTATGTGATATGATAATATCTGTATGAACTTGTTTCGTTGGAAGAGAGATGAAACATTCTGTTGACTATTCAGAAAACGGAAGAAATATTATCTCCTGTGGTCTGTATTTATTAAAGAAAATTGTTGATGGACAATTAATATCTCCATTTTCATTTTATCTTTCAAGTGTTTGGAGTTAGATGGTCCTTCTTCCCCTACAAAAACATCGAACTAACGGATGGTAGCGATTAGATTATTGGCGTTTAGTAACAATTATTGAAAATGCTTTTTTTTTATCATTTATAACATTCTAGATTTTCAAAATCATAAAAAATTTCCTTGAATGTGTTTGGTTACATATGGTTATTAAAAAAATCTCTTTGAAATAGACAAAATTCATTTAAAATCATAATACATATAATAAGTAAATTTAAACATTATTTTAAAAAAGATAAACATAAAGTTTCATTGTCTAGTTAATATTCACTAATTAATTATCATAATTTATATTTACAAAATATTAAAATTAAAAATTTCTTGATAATTTATTTCTCGATTGCTAATATATCTAATCTACAACCTATTATTTTGGAATCAAACATTAATTTCTACAAAAAAGTACTTTTTCTAAATTGAAACTAGACATTCATACAAACTAAAAGTTAAAAAAATATAAATTGGTATTATACATATTATTTTTATTTCTAACTATACTGAGATAAATATTTAATATTGTACTATAATAATATAGTTTTTGACGTGCTTATCATTGTAGAATAAAATTATACTAATAATTTTTTGTTTAACTGCTATTTCATTCAATATTCAACTAATCATAAGTATTTCAACGCTATACTGATCATATGAGTGGCATAATAATACTTGAAACTGAAACCACCAGTTTCGGGAAATTATCACACCCGCATCCGCGTCTTCTACATCTAACCAACCAAAGTTCCTGTCGTACAGCTAGAGTGAAAAATTAATATCTAGTCCCACAGGAATAATGGATCGAAGCAGACAGAAAAAAAAAAAAAGAGAGGAGCCCATAGACATTATATTAGATTTGAGAACTTTGCTTTCCTTGAGTATTTGAAAATCAGTCCACTCTCCTTTGATACATATTATATACTTGTAATATAAAAACTATAAAATATAGATAAATGTGAATTTTTATGAATACAAATGTAAAAGTAGTGAATGTTGGATGCATTTATGTTCCAACCTGCAATAGACCACCAATAATAAATCCATAAAAATTCTGAACTTTTATGTAATCTATTTAAATGATGACAAACGATTATACATTAAAAAACGTAAATGCACATTTTTAGTATCATGTAAGTTTAAAATGGCTTCGCTATTGGCCAATTTTTTTTTTTTTGAATGAAGTTTAACAAACTGAGCTACAAAAAAATTAATAGCTTAGCGATTGACCAATTTCAAATCACACACATTTGCGTACTCTTGATTTTTTTTTTTAATATGGAATGAAATATAACTAAATACACATACTTTATTTTAGTTACTCTCTTTATACCTATTATTGAATTTCTTTTCTAAAATATAATTGAACTTGTTAACCTCTTTATCTATACATTGATAAACTCTACTCATAATCACAAAATAATTTTGATTTTTTTCTATTAACATGTTGATCCTTTTCAACAAAGAAAAATTAAAGAATGAAATGAAGTAAATATACAAAGAAACTCAGATACCCAAAACTATTTAAAATGGATCAAAGAAAAAAGATAAAGCAACAGTACATAAGAAACCTAGTTTGAGAACAATGTCTAGACTCAGAAAGTTATTGATGTATAACTTACTCATAATATTTTCATTTGTGTGTTTCTTGTGTTGCAAGCAGCTTTGGACCTAATCAAGAACGAGAAAGTGAGCGCCATCATCGGACCACGAAGCTCTCTGCAAGCCGAGTTTATGATTAGACTGGCCAACAAATCTCAAGTACCTGTCATCACATTCTCGGCAACAAGCCCTCTTTTGACATCTACCAAGACCCCTTACTTCGTCCGAGCCACTCTTAATGACTTATCACAGGTCAGAGCCATTGCGGCCATTGTCAAATCCTTTGAATGGAGAAGTGTTGTCGCAATTTATGTGGACAACGAATTCGGAGAAGGAATCATGCCATACTTGGCTGACGCTTTACAAGATTAGAAGTGTGATCTCACTGGAGGCTAGCAATGATCAGATTACAAACCAGCTTTACAAGCTCATGACAATGCAGACAAGGGTGTTTGTTGCCCACATGCCACCAAATCTTGGGTTTCGGGTTATTCAGAAAGCTAGAGATATTGGGATGATGGGGGAAGGGTACGTATGGATATTTACAGATGGAATGACGAATTGGATTAGCTCTACCGAACACGGTAGCAGCTTGGAGAATATGCAAGGGGTGTTGGGTTTGAGAAGCCGTATCCCCAACTCAAAAGAGCTTGGAAACTTCAGCTTGAGATGGGAGACAATATTTGGGCAGGCTAATGCAAAACCAAACGTTTTTGCGTTACGGGCGTATGATTCGATAACTGCATTGGCCATGGCCGTGGAGAAAGCGGACACAAAGAACTTACGGTATGATAAACTTATTAGCGCATCCTTAAATAACACGACGGATTTGGGGACACTAGGGGTCTCTCGCTACGGTCCAAGTCTTCTAAAGGCTCTGTCGGATGTAGACTTCAACGGTTTAGCAGGAAAATTTAAACTCGTTAACATGGAGCTCGAGTCATCAACTTTTGATATCATCAATTTTATTGGAAAAGAAGAGAGGATTATCGGATCCTGGACACCTACCAACGGACTTGTGAATGAAAATCCAACAAGTGAGAGGTTGGGTCCTGTGATATGGCCCGGGAAGTCGACAGTCATTCCGAGAGGATGGGAGATTCCAACGGACGGGAAGAAAATATTTAAAGTAGGTGTTCCATTGAAGAGAGGATTTTTAGGCTTTGTGGATGTAAAGCAAGCTGATCCGAGGAAGGCAACAATACCAACAGGTTACTCCATAGATGTCTTTGAAGCTGCTCTTAAAAGGTTGCCTTACTCTGTCATTCACCGCTACGTCACTTTCGATACTCCAAATCATAGCTACGACACTCTGGTAGAGCAAGTCCATAATGGGGTTAGTTCTCTTTTTCTTACAAATCCAAAATATAAATGTTGTTTGTTCATCCACTTCCATATTAAAAAAAGCGATCTCTATAATAAGATTATATAGCTCTATCTATTGATGTGTGTTTTCTAAAAAGATGATTAATAAATGAGACAGATGTTCGACGCAGCTGTGGGAGATATAACCATCAGAGAAAATAGGTTTTTGTCTGTTGATTTCACGTTACCATACACAGAGTCTGGTGTGTTTATGTTGGTACCAATGAAGGACAATGAAAACAATACATGGTTTTTTCTCCAACCATGGAGCTTAGACCTATGGGTCACTACCGCTTGCTTCTTCATATTCATTGGGTTTATTGTGTGGATTTTAGAACACA
>NC_027751.1:45132674-45133775 GCF_000695525.1 Brassica oleracea var. oleracea | reverse complement strand
CTTGACCACTTGTCTGAGGATGGTAGGGAGTTGCAACCTTATGCTTCGCACCATTCTTCTTGAGAAGACTTTCAAAAAGCGTGTTGATGAAGTGAGAACCTCCATCACTGATGACAGCTCTTGGAACTCCAAACCTTGGAAAGATGGTGTTTCTGAACATCTTTATCACCACTCTAAAATCATTGGTGGGACTTGCCACATCTTCTACCCACTTGGAGACATAGTCAACAGCTACAAGGATGTATTTGTTGCCAAAAGATGATGGAAATGGTCCCATGAAGTCAATACCCCACACATCAAACACCTCCACTTCCATAATTGGGTTTTGAGGCATCTCATTCCTTTTGGTGATGTTCCCTCTCCTTTGGCATGAATCACACCTAGAGACAAAGTCTTGAGTGTCTTTGAACATATGAGGCCACCAAAACCCAGCTTGTAACACCTTTGAGACAGTCTTGAAAGTACCAAAGTGCCCTCCATAGGATGATCCATGACAGTGTGTGAGGATCCCTTCAACTTCTTCATCAGCTACTGCTCTTCTATAGAGTTGATCTCTACAAAGGATGTAGAGGTAAGGTTCATCCCAGTAGTATCTCTTCACATCTTTGTAGAACTTCTTCTTGGCATATCCTTCAAGATCAAGTGGCTCTCTTCCACAAGTTAAGTAGTTCACCAAATCAGCATACCAAGGCCATTTCTCTTCAGTTGCCTTCACTTCTTCAAGCTTCTTTCCAGTTTCACAAACTGCTACCCCCGCTCCAATTGCCATGATCTGCTCTTCTGGAAGCCCTTCATCAATAGGGATCCCACTCTCAATCTTCAGTCTAGATAAGTGATCAGCTACACCATTCTCAACTCCTGGCTTGTCTCTAATCTTAAGGTCAAACTCTTGTAACAGCAAGATCCACCTCAACAGCCTTGGCTTAGCATCCTTCTTGGCCATGAGGTGTCTCAATGCAGCATGATCAGTGTAGACTATGACCTTTGACCCAACTAAGTAGCTTCTGAACTTCTCAAAGGCATAGACAATGGCTAGCAACTCCTTCTTAGTTGTAGCATACTTCATTTGGGCTTCATCAAGAGTTTTACTCGCATAGTAGA
>NC_027751.1:45129908-45130236 GCF_000695525.1 Brassica oleracea var. oleracea | reverse complement strand
GTGAGCCTGTTGCTCTACTTCTCTTCTTTGTCTTGCTATCTCCCTCTCAAGTGCTCTAATGTCTTCAACTCTTGGAACTAGGTTTGTTGGACCTCTGCTCCTTGTGTTCATACACCTGAAATGCAAAGAGAGAAGAACAAAGAGAAGCAATAACACAATTAAATAAAAATTGACTTAGTCTCAAGCAAATGACTAAATCCCAATGTCACAATCAACTTAGAATTTGGCAACGGCGCCAATTTGATGATAGGAGTTTCTAGGACCCTAATCAAATGTTGTACTATATAGGATGTCAAACCAGTCCTAAGTGATTATGATGCAAAGGGAA
>NC_027751.1:45103566-45128929 GCF_000695525.1 Brassica oleracea var. oleracea | reverse complement strand
AGAGAGAAATGATCAAGATAGGATCTTTCACCTAAAAGTTATTTTGTGATTAGATAGAAAACAAGATAAGATCCTACAATTAGGTCTGAAGGACCTTTATAGTAGCTTAAAGTCGAACCTGGTTTAACCCAACAAACCTGGGTTAACCAAAACACAAATTGGTAATTATCTGGTCAAACACGAAATATGTTGACTTTCTTGACTCGCAGCGGCCACATGAAACCGCTCCACCTAGCCGTTGGGGCACTCGCAGCGGCTTCTTCACTTCTTTGCATCACACCGCTGCGACAAGTACAAATGCGGCAGGGGATGAGCTATTTTTCTAGCGGCTTCGGTTCACCGCTGCGTTAGGCCGCTCCCATACTTCTCTCCATTTCTCGAGTCTTCATCTCTCGAGCATCTCCAGCGGCTCTAGGACACCGCTGCACAAGGCCGCTGCCACACTTTGTGTCCGTTTCTCCAGCGCTTGCAGCGGCTTCTCGATGGGACAAAAGGCCGCTGGGACGTCACGAGGCCGCTGGGACACTTAACCTCTGCGTCGCTTCTTCGAGGATCACCAATTTTGCTTCCAAACCATCTCTAGATGCTCCAAAGTAACCATTTGAAATCTCCATCACCTAATAAGGACATATGTAATGCAATGCAACCTAAACATATCTAAATGTTATCCTAAATGATCAACATGTGCAAGAATGAATGGTTAAAACAATGCAAATTGAGAAGATATCAAGAACTGACCATATGAACACCTTCAGTTTCGGTGAGTATTCCTCAGCCCACAAGTCTTTAATCCAGTGAAAATCTTGTGGGGTATTAGCTGTGGCGTTAGTACTTACTTCATCATTCCTGACCACATAATTGTATCCTGATCGTGTGGTATATACTCCCGTAGGCAGCGGTTGCCATATGAAAGTGTCCTCCGCTCCCTTCAGTAAGAGCTCGTCTATCCTCTGTTTATTCCACTTTAGATCTGTTGTTAGGATGTCTGAGACTTTGAGGTCTAGAGCCGTTTCACTAACTGGACCAATAGGTTTAGTCTGATCGTTTAGGGATATCCATGTGTCTCGCCAGAGCTTTGTTGTCTCTCCATTTCCTATAGCCTTCCCTAGGTTAGCCGTAAGGAGGCCTCTTCCATGAAGTACACTTCTCCAACCATGGGAGCAGACTGTAGGTGCTTTCACATCTAGGAAGCTTTGCTTGTGACAATATTTTCCTTTTAGTATCCTCGCCAGTAAGCACTCAGGGGCTGTGATTATCCTCCAAGCTAGTTTTGCCAGTAACGCTTGGTTGAAAATCTGTATATCCCTGAAACCTAAACCCCCATCTGATTTTGGTTTAGTGAGCTTAGCCCAGGATACCCAACACTCTTTTTTCTTGTTGTCAGCTCCATCCCACCAGAATCTTGTCAACGCAGATTGAATCCGTTTACACAAACTGATTGGTAGGAGGAAACATGTCATTGTGTAGGTTGGTATCGACGTGAGGACTGCCTTCAGCAGTGTGAGCTTCCATGCCTTGGATAGGAATCTAGTGTTCCAGTTAGCTGCCCTCTGTCGGATTCGATTAACTATTGATGTGAAGAGATCCTTCTTTCTGCGGCCGAAGTGTTCAGGTAAACCTAAATACTTCCCTTCTCCCCCTTCTTTGTCTATCCCCAGCACAGTTTTTGCCTCATTTCTCATCTCTACTGGTGTTTTAGAAGAAAAAGTGATAGCTGATTTGTTTTTGTTGATCATCTGCCCTAAGGCTCTTTCATACCGCAGGATCACTTGTTGTAGGGCTTCACAACTTTCCTTTGATGCTGAGCAGAAGAACATGGTGTCATCTGCAAACAGGAGATGACTCACACGCGGACAACCTCGAGCCAATTTTATCCCCTGGAGTGTTCCTTGTTTCTCAGCTTCCTTGCACAGCCCTGAGAGGACCTTGCCACAGAGTATGAAAATATAAGGCGATAGGGGATCGCCCTGACGGATACCTCGGTAAGGTTGGACATTTCCATACACGTTGTCATTGATTAGATAGGAGTATGACACTGTAGTGATGCATTCCATGATCCAGCTGATCCATCTGCTATGAAAGCCTAGTTTCTGCATCACTTGTGAAATAAAGTTCCATTCCAATCTATCATAGGCCTTTGACATGTCTGTCTTTACTGCCATAGTGCATCTTTTCTCAGCTTTAGACGTCTTTAGAAACTGTAAGACTTCGTGTGTTATAAGAACATTGTCTGAGATTGATCTCCCCGGTATGAATGCTGACTGATTTTCTAAGATAATAGAGCCTAGGACTGGTTTCATGCGCATTGAGAGTAGTTTTGAGATGATCTTATAGTATACATTGCATAATGCAATGGGTCTGTAGTCCTCAACTCTCTTAGCCTCCAGATTCTTTGGGATCAATCTAACATATGTGTGGTTGATTGTCTTTGCGAGGATCCCGGTTGAGAAGAAGAGCTGGATTTCCTAGACAACTGCTGGTCCTATAGTCTCCCAATTAGCTTGGAAAAAACTTGCAGAGAAGCCATCAGGCCCCGGGGCTTTGTCTGCGTGAATGGCGAAGGTTGCTTCCTTGATTTCCTGTGGGGATGGCTCTACGATCAAAGCTTCATTTTGTGCCTGCGTTACACAAGGCTTGAGAGCTTCTTGGACCGTTTGTTCCTCATTAAAGATTGTAGCTGTGAATAGCCTTTCATAATACTTGCTGATCACCCTTGAGATCTGTTCTTCTTCAAAACATGGTAAGCCGTCCTCATCTTCCAAGACTGACATTCTGTTTTTTGCTTTTCTACTTTTTGTGGAGGCATGAAAATACCCTGAATTTGTATCTCCTAGGGTTAGCCATAGCTGTCGACTTCTCTGTTTCCAGAAGTTCTCTTCCTCTTTATAGGTATTGAGTAACTTTGTATTGATCTCCGCTATTAATGTCTCATTTGGCACTTGGTTTGACATAGCTTGGTCGAGTTGATTGCGTAGATCGTTTAAAGCTTGTCTGCTGTTTTGATAGAACTCCTTACTCCACTTGCAGATTGCCTTGCGGCACATGAGATTAACACTACTTAAAACAAGCGGATATATCACAAGTCAAATCGGTTCAAAAGTCGGGAAAATTCAAAAAAACTTATATTTTGTTCATTACGAGCTTCAAATCAACTGTAGTATTTTGGATTAACAAAATTAGAATGCAAATTATCAAAAAGAAAACAAAGATTAGGGTTGCAGGGTTGGAGAAGGTAACAGATGCCGACTCGATTAGGGTTGCAGGGTTGGAGAAGGTAACAGATGCGAAATGTCAAATTTATCATTCATTTAAGTGTAAATGATAAAATAATTATATTTGCGCTGGGTGGGCTTCGAAAACAATACCCTAAAGAAAAATAAATTACATATATACTTGTAATAGCTCTAATCCATGTAACCGATTCATTATCCAATAGGCCACTACCATCAACATTTGGTATAAACAAAATGAAAGACTAATTATTAAGAGAAATTGCATGGTATAACACCAAAAAAAACCAAAATTCACTCACTAACCAAAATAACATTCTCTCTCCTCTTTTCTTTTTTTCTATCTCTTTCTACCTTTTCTCTACGAAACTAATTTTCTTTTTTTCTTGGTCATTTCACAAATAAGTCCAATTATTAATATATGAAACTGTCAAACAATATATGTAGTTGAAATAAGTAGGTGTATTTATAATTTATATTATTTATAATATTTATCTATTTTATTAAAAAATAACATGACCTATTGATATATATATGGTCAAACTATTTTAATACAATTATTAAAATATTTTATTAAATATTTAAGAAAAATATTATAAAAAAACACATATATAACTACAAACACACAAATATAAAAATTAAATTTCTAACAAAATGTAAAACAAAAAATAAAACCGACCTTTTAAGGGCGGGTCAACGTCTAGTAAGTTTATAATATTGAATATGTAGAAATGAATGATAATGATTATTGGGCTGTATATGGACGGTTCCTAACTGTTTATTTTATAGGTCTATGCCTTCTTTTGTAATACCGGTGAAAATTAGTTGTATGAACATGAGCTCGAGGTTATTGAAACCATCGGGACTTGGGTGCATGAACTTGGAGTATTACTTTTTGGGAGTTTTCAAACATTATTATCACAGTGCAGGGTATACAGCATTGCTACGAAGTCCCCAGTCCGTCACCAATTGGGGAGTTTGTGTCAATAAGAGTGTCTCGCAACGCGAGCAGAGAGCTTTTGAACCTGCAACCGGCACAAGATGAAGATGAGAGATTTTCTATTCAATATGAAATAGAGAGAAGTTGCAAAAGTGCATGACAGGTTTGCCACTCTGTTTTTGATTGTAATAGTCGTTAAGCTAGATGGGCTTCTAACCTAAAACCAATTGGTGATACGGAGTGACTCATCTATCTTATATATTACTTAGGATCCCTTCCAACTACCGATGTAGGACACTTTATGTCTAATACGCCTCCAGGAGATGATGGCTCGTTGAGCGTCAATCTCGGAATGTTTGGGCAAGGATCGATAGACCAACTTTGGGCCAGATCGATGGATTGGGTTGGACTTCGTGGGTCGGGCTCTGATACCATGTTAAGCTAGACGGACTTCCAACCTAAAACCAATTGGTGATAAGTGGAGTGGTCCATCTATCTTATATATTACTAAAGATCCTTTTCAACTACCGATGTGGGACCTTTGTCCCTAATACGTCCCCTCGAGATGATGATTCTTTAAGCGTCAATCTCGGAATGTTTGGGCAAGGATCGAGCTAGGGCCCACTTTGAGCTGGGTCAATGTGGATCGGGTTGGACTGCGTGGATTGGGCTCTGATACCATGTTAAGTTAGATGAGCTTCCAACCTAAAACCAATTGGTGATAAGTGGAATGGCTCATCTATTTTATATATTACTAAAGATCCCTTCCAACTACCGATGTGGGACACTTTGTGTCTAATAATAGTATTGTTTTTGTCCAACCTATATGTTGAGTTTAAACTTATCATAGATAAAATCTTGTATTCATATTCGTATGTTTATTTATAAATTTTCGTCAATAAGAGTTTTATATTCGCAATCAATTTTTTTTTTTAATAATCGAGAGCATCCCGGATCTATGAAAGGGCTTAAACTATTCCATAGTGCCAAGTGAAAAAAAAAAAAATTTGTTCGAAAGTTTAATTTGAAATATCATGTTTTAAAAATAAGATAACAAACTTGTTGATTTATTTTTTTGGAAGGACTAGGAAGTGTTGAGTCTGAAGTCTCCTACAACTCTATAATATGAGACCCAGACCATGTTAAAATTAGTTATCTTCAGAACATATAAAGTGTTTCAGTGGTATCTAAAGCTTGAAGAGACTATTGTTCAAGCCTGAGCAAGGACGTGGGTGGTTTAAATAGCTTTCTTTTAACAAATTTAACGTGGTCCAGTGGTAAGATCAAAAGCTTGAGAGAACAGAGAAAATTAATAAATACAGATTATATGGACATAAATTTGTAACCAAATTATCTCTTAGAATTGGAGTCTTCTCCTTCAGCCTCTGACCCCAATGTAAACCACTCGACGTCCTTTACTTATCCTTGATGAATTAAAAGCCGGACCAAATGCATTTATATACTACAAAGACCTAAGTGACTTGAGTCAAGTCTATACAATTGCGAAAGCCGTGACCTACGTAACGTACATGTAGATTCGACATGTCCATACAAAATCAAATGTGCGATGATCTTTTGGTATTGACGTCTTTTTTAAGTGTTTGGAAAAAAAATGTTGACAATATTAATATTAGTTTTGGATTTCCCCACACCGAACGTCATTATGTCTTATTGACGGAGAAGATGTGCTGGTCCTCCAACGGCCACCACATTGTGTTTGATTATAGGGCTTTAGCATTGAAGGGTCTTAGCAAAAGTTTGCACAGTTTTCGATAAAAAAAATATTAAAATATTTCAATAGTGTTGAATCCGCGTCGTGTGAGGTTGCTGGGAAGACTCCGTATCGTTACTGTTCTATGGGCCCCACGCAACGTGGTGGCCCGCAATTAAACAAATATTAATTTTTTTTTTTTTAAATGAAACGAAAAATAAAATTAAAATAATAATAATAGGAGCATTGGGAATCGAGAAGTGAGGTTCACCAATGCTGATGGTCCAGCATACAGAAACACACGTTGAAAAAAACGAGACTTTGTTCTGGTGCATTGAAATTGGTATAAATTTTTTTATCAAAAAAATATTAAAATAGTATATATGTATGTATATATATATATATGCTCAAAATAAAGCATGTAGCCAGTCCATATTAGAATTGTCCAAATTTCTTTTCTTTTACACAATTCCATTTCACTCTTTTATCAATTCTAGTAATCATCTTCTACTTCTTTTTGGCTCCCGTCTGCTAGTATTACAAAATGATTGAATCTCAAAATCATATCACAAAACTATTTTATATATCATATCGTAAAATAAAAGCTAGATAACTATATAACTACTCGAGAAAAAAGGAATATGAAATATTAAAGAAGATAAACAGGTGATTATATAAAAACAATTAAAAATTACCATCCATTATATATATATATATATATATATTTGTAAATTAACAAAATAATCTAAATAAATATATATTTTTTTTTTTAACACAAATCTAAATAAATATATAATCCCCGCTAATAAACTGTAATTCCTAAGAACTAAACTCTAAGGTTAACTCCAATGAGACTCCAAAACAGGGATTTCAAAAATTATACAATACCCACCCAATTTGGTATTTTGTGAATAATGTTACACTTACTCTCCAACAAATACTAAAAAAATATATTTATTGTGTTATATTTAATAAAGGAGTTAAATTATTATATCTTATCAGTTTAAACTTACAAGTAAACATATATAAATTAGTTAGAATAAAATAAAAAAATAAATTAGTTATAACAAAACATAAATAAATTAGTTAAAACAAAAATTTATATAAATCTAAATAAACATTGAAATAATAAAATTATATTGTTTTAACAAATAAACATACAATCTAAATATAATAAATTATAATGACTCATTACAAATAATTAAAATATCAAAATTATTAAAGAAACAGACAATTTAATCTTATCCGTATGCTTCTCTGTGATGTTTAAGATTTTCTTTTGTGTTTAGAATGTTTTCAAGTTTATTTAATCAATTTCGTTGTTTTCTGGAATTTATATACAAAATCTTATCTTTATTTGATATTTTGTATGTATAGTGTTCGTCCTTTTGAAAAAAATTATAACTTGAAATTTAGAAATTTAAACTAATTGAAGGACATTGACTTATTTACCTTATAGTTTTGCAAGCTAATCTATCCAACTGAGTGTTGTTAAAAAAGAGAAGTTTAAAAAATATATCTCCATCTGAGATTAATATTTAACTATTCGAATTACTACATACTAAACTATGCCACTGGAAATTTCGAAAGAAAAAACTATGCCACCGGAATTACTACGTACAAAAATATTATTTATGTAATCAGAGACTTGGAAAATTTGTAGCTTTGCTTTGCAAAGAAATTCCGCCTGCCTCGTATTTCGAATTTCATTTGACTTTTTCCAACCCATTTTTATTGTCCTTTAGTTAACACTAATGTTTTTAATAATAATTCTTTAAGACTTCTTCTTTTAGAACCAATTTTGGGTTCAAGACTCTTTCAAACCAATTCATTCCTCTATATATATAACAGAAAAGGGAAGTTAAAGAATCACATAAGTATCCGTGTCCTCAAATTTTGTGATGATGACAAACAACACTACAAAAACTCGTAACACCTTTCTTAGTTACTTTGTTCCGTTCCTTTGGGGATTTGTGGTGATGGATGCTGGTTTAGGACAAAACACAAGTAGTGATGAAATAAAAGTAGGAGTAGTTATTGATCTCAAAACAAACTTTTCCAAGATCTGCCTCACTTCAATTAACATGTCGTTGTCCGATTTCTACCAAACTCATCCTCATTACCGCACAAGACTTGCTCTTCACGTGAGGGATTCCATGGAAGATACTGTTGAGGCATCAGTTGCAGGTTCTTTACATTTTCTGTCTCTTGCTTCTCCGTTACTATTTTTTGGGTAAGGGGATAATTCGGTATAGTTATATTTAATTTTAGTTAAATGAATACTACCTATGAAGTTAGGTAGTTAGGTAACCTCCAGACATGATTAGGTACTATTTTCATTGAATCTAATCAATCTTATAAGTGCCTACTGAAAGTCCCTAGTGTGTTCCTGTGTGGTATGTGCAACGAGTCTGTTAGATTACTATTAATAATCTACTTGTGGTATATGCTTAGAATCTTGCTGAAGATTAGTCAACTCTAAGAGAAATCTTTCTATTCTCGAAAGTCGTGGTGACTATCGTATGGTCAAAGAAATCCCTACCACTATAAATTAAATATTAAGAATTAATATCCTAATAACATTAGATTATAATAGAATTACAGAACTGATTAAAATACTATTTTTCAACGTCTGAATAATTCTAGATGTTGAACAGAATAAAAGAATAATAAAACTAGTAACAATAGACTTCGATAATGTTAAATGCATAAACCAATAACAGCTAATTCTACTAAAAATATTAAAATCTATAAACGAACAAATAAGTCCATACTTACGTTCAATATTGCCGTTCTATCTTCTCAGTGGTCCAAACAAAGGATTAACCATTCTTTTTCTTTTTCTTTTTTGTTTGCTTGTGGTGTAAGCAGCCTATGACCTAATCAATAACGAGAAAGTGAGGGCCATCATCGGACCAAGAAGCTCTATGCAAGCCGAGTTTATGATTAAACTGGCCACCAAATCTCAAGTACCGACCATCACTTTCTCAGCAACGAGCCCTCTACTTAGAACTATCAACAACCCTTACTTCGTCCGAGCCACTATCGACGACTCATTCCAGGCTGAAGCCATTGCGTCCATTGTCAAATCATTTGGGTGGAGAAGCGTCGTCGCAATTTATGTGGACAACGAGTTAGGTCAAGGAATCATGCCCTCCTTGTCAGAGGCTTTAGAAGACGTGTAAGTCCATAGAAGTGTGATCTCTCCAGAGGCTAGCGATGATCATATTCTAAAGGAACTTTATAAACTCAAGACTGAGCAGACAAGGGTATTCGTTATCAACATGGACGCAAGTCTCGGATTCCGGGTTTTGAAGAAAGCTAGAGAAATAGGGATGATGGAGGAAGGGTATGTCTGGTTACTATCAAATGGAATGACCCATATGATGAGAGACAACGGTCGTAGCTTAGAGACTATGCAGGGCTTGTTAGGTGTAAGGAGTTATGTCCCTCAGTCTAAAGAGCGTGAAGATTTCAGTTTGAGATGGAAAAGAAAACTCGAGAAGGAGAACCGGGCGGGGGATGGTACAGAGCCTAATGTTTTCGCATTGTGGGCGTATGATTCGGTCACTGCATTGGCCATGGCGGTAGAGAAAACCAACACAGAGACATATATGAGGACCTACGGTCCACATCTTCTAGAGGCTCTCTCGAATGTAGAATTCAAGGGTTTAGCAGGAGAGTTCAAACTCATTAACCGGCAGCTCGAGTCATCAACTTTTGAGATCATTAATGTTATTGGAGATGAAGAGAGGGTTATCGGATTATGGACACCAAGTAGTGGACTGGTGAATGCAAAATCAAACAAAACGACATCATTTTTAGGCAAGAGGTTTGGGCCAGTAATATGGCCTGGGAACTCGACCGTTGTTCCAAAAGGTTGGGAGATTCCAACAAGCGGGAAGAAGATTAAAGTGGGCGTTCCAGTAAACAGAGGATTCCTAAATTTTTTGGAGATAAAGACGGATCCAATCACTAATGTAACAACTGCAACGGGTTATGCCATAGACATCTTTGAAGCTGCTCTTAAAGAGTTACCATATTCAGTCATTCCTCAATACGGTTTCGAGTCTCCAGGTGATAACTACAATAATTTGGTCTACCAAGTCTCTGAGGGGGTAAGTTCTTTTTATATATTCTAAATGTTTAATTATATAAATTATAAAATAATTTTAAATTGAAATTAAACGATTAATCAATTAGTATAATATATTTACTTTATAAATTTATATCAATGGACTCAAGAATCAGCTATAATATAATATATTAGGCATTTTTCTTTGATTTTTGATTTCCAATAATTGATAAATGAAGCAGAAGTGGGATGCAGTTGTTGGAGATATAACCATCACGTCGAACAGGTCATCATATGTTGATTTCACGTTACCCTACACAGAGTCTGGGGTGTCTATGATTGTGCCGGTGAGGGACAACAAGAACAAAAACGCATGGGTGTTCCTAAAACCTTGGAGCTTAGACCTATGGATCACCACCGGTTGCTTCTTCGTCCTCATTGGGTTTGTTGTGTGGCTGTTCGAACACAGAGTCAACACGGACTTTCGTGGACCGCTTCACCACCAGATCGGGACTAGTGTCTGCTTCTCCTTCTCCACCATGGTTTTTGCCCACCGTAAGTTAAATCATAACGTTAATTATATTATGATTATCATTAAATACAAAAATATAGTGATATGGTGAAACTGTGTGTGTCTATATAGGTGAGAAGGTCGTAAGCAATTTAGCAAGGTTTGTGGTGGTCGTCTGGTGCTTTGTGGTGCTTGTGCTCACTCAGAGTTACACAGCGAATCTCACCTCATTTCTGACTGTACAAAGTTTACAACCAACAACCACAAATGTGAAAGATCTCATCAGCAAAGGGGAGTCTGTAGGGTACCAAGTAGGCACATTCGTCTACGATCTTTTAAGAGATCTGAACTTCCCTGAATCACAGCTCAAGCCTTTTGGTTCTGCCGAAGAATGCGACGATCTTCTGTCCAAAGGGACATCAAAAGGTGGTATTGCAGCAGCTTTTGACGAAGTGCCCTACCTTAAGGATATCGTTTCTCAATACTGCTCCAAATATGCAATGGTTGAACCTTCTTTCAAGACTGCTGGTTTTAAACCTTCCTTTAAGACTGCTGGTTTTGGCTTTGTAAGTTCTTTAATTAATATTTATTTTAGTGCATTATGAAAATGGCAACAAAACAAAAGTATTTTATTTTTATTGCTCGCTTATGTGTAGGCATTCCCCAAGAACTCGCCTATGACAGGAGATATCTCAAGGGCTATCTTGAAAGTGACTCAAAGCAAAGAAATGTCACTCATAGAGAACAAGTGGTTCAACCGTCTTAACCTCGCTAGTGATTGTCCTGATCAAGCCACCGCTGATCTTTCATCTAACCGCCTCAGTGTCAGTAGCTTCTGGGGACTGTTTCTGATAGCAGGCGTTGCTTCCTTCTTGGCACTTCTCGTCTTTGTAGCACTCTTCTTGTACGAACATAGGCACACACTATGTAGTAAATCCGAAGGTTCCATATGGAGAAAACTGAAGTCTTTGTTCAGAATCTTTGATGAGAAAGACACAAGGTCGCACACTTTCAAGAGCAATGCGGTTCATAATGTGAGTTCACCTATTACTCCATGCACTCTGAGTCCTTCGAATGTGCAGATCAGACCATTGCCACGAAGCATGTCATTAAACAGGGAGTTTGAGATAAGACGAGCATGTTTCTCCATGAGTGAAGAACGTTTCAGGACGCAACCAAAACATGATAAACATGGAGAATCTGATATTGAATTTGGAGCTGAAAGACAGAGAGAAGCTAAACAAACTCCATAGAAAGTTATGTTGTAAGTTATCAGCTTAAGTTGTTATTAACTTTTACGTATATAAGCTGTATTTATTGTACTTGATATTAATATAACTCAACGGTGTACACTTGACGCATTGAGTAGCAATTGACTAGTTTGGATATCAGAACGATTTATCCCCCATGTATTAAAAGAAAAGCATTATAACATTTGAGGTAACAATGTGTTATCACCACAATGAGTCTTAGAATCTTTAGAAAAATATGTTGGTCCATCTAAATATATAATAAGTTTTTTGTTAAACTAACCATAAATTCGTTATTAATGTTTTTCTTTCTTTCCTTAAATAAAAATTACGAAATTGTCTAATATGACTAAAGTATATATGAAAATTAATGATTTTGGATAATAAAGATTTGATAAAAATCAGTGTATTCTCTATCATATTTGTTTACTTTAATTTAATAAAATAAATTAAACAACTACATTAACTATATAATAAAAAATTTAATTTTTATGTATATGTTATATTTTGATTTTTTTAAACGACTATAAATTACTAAAACTATTAAAAGTCTCACATTAAATTTTTTGCGATCCAAGTTTTAAAGATTTTTCGTTATGATAAAATATAAATGATTACAAAATCATATAAGTAAGAAGTATTATTGATAAATTTTTTTTGAATGAAGTTTAACCAACTGAGCTACAAAAATTTAATAGCTTAGCGATTGACCAATTTCAAATCACACACATTTGCCTACTCTTGATTTTTTTTTTTTTTTAATATGGAATGAAATATAACTAAATACACATACTTCATTTTAGTTACTCTCTTTATACCTATTATTGAACTTATTTTCTAAAATATAATTGAACTTGTTAACCTCTTTATCTATACATTGATAAACTCTACTCATAATCACAAAATAATTTTGATTTTTTTCTATTAACATGTTGATCCTTTTCAACAAAGAAAAATTAAAGAATGAAATGAAGTAAATATACAAAGAAACTCAGATACCCAAAACTATTTAAAATGGATCAAAGAAAAAAGATAAAGCAACAGTACATAAGAAACCTAGTTTGAGAACAATGTCTAGACTCAGAAAGTTATTGATGTATAACTTACTCATAATATTTTCATTTGTGTGTTTCTTGTGTTGCAAGCAGCTTTGGACCTAATCAAGAACGAGAAAGTGAGCGCCATCATCGGACCACGAAGCTCTCTGCAAGCCGAGTTTATGATTAGACTGGCCAACAAATCTCAAGTACCTGTCATCACATTCTCGGCAACAAGCCCTCTTTTGACATCTACCAAGACCCCTTACTTCGTCCGAGCCACTCTTAATGACTTATCACAGGTCAGAGCCATTGCGGCCATTGTCAAATCCTTTGAATGGAGAAGTGTTGTCGCAATTTATGTGGACAACGAATTCGGAGAAGGAATCATGCCATACTTGGCTGACGCTTTACAAGATTAGAAGTGTGATCTCACTGGAGGCTAGCAATGATCAGATTACAAACCAGCTTTACAAGCTCATGACAATGCAGACAAGGGTGTTTGTTGCCCACATGCCACCAAATCTTGGGTTTCGGGTTATTCAGAAAGCTAGAGATATTGGGATGATGGGGGAAGGGTACGTATGGATATTTACAGATGGAATGACGAATTGGATTAGCTCTACCGAACACGTTAGCAGCTTGGAGAAATATAAATGTTGTATGTTCATCCACTTCCATATTAAAAAAGCGATCTCTATAATAAGATTATATAGCTCTATCTTTCGATGCGTGTTTTCTAAAAAAAATCATTAATAAATGAGACAGATGTTCGACGCAGCTGTGGGAGATATAACCATCAGAGCAAATAGGGTTTTGTCTGTTGATTTCACGTTACCATACACAGAGTCTGGTGTGTTTATGTTGGTACCAATGAAGGACATTGAAAACAATACATGGTTTTTTCTTCAACCATGGAGCTTAGACCTATGGGTCACTACCGTTTGCTTCTTCATATTCATTGGGTTTATTGTGTGGATTTTAGAACACAGAGTCAACACCGACTTTCGTGGACCTGCTCGGTGTAGGTATTCCCCAAGAATTCACCTTTGACGGATGATGTCTCGAGGGCTATCTTGGAAGTGATTGAAAACGATGAAATGCAACAAATCGAGGATAAATGGTTCTTCAAAAAGAGCAACTGTTCTGATCCAACACTCATTCCTTCACACAACCGGCTTAGCGTCAGTAGCTTTTGGGGTCTATTTCTAATAGTAGGTGTTACTTCGCTCTTGGCTCTTCTCGTCTTTGTGGCCTTTTTCTTTATGAGGACTCCGAAATTTCTTTCTGGAGAAAGCTAACGATTTTGGTTAGAAGCTTTGACGAAAAAGACATAAAATCCCACATGTTCAAGGATAGTGCGGTTCATAATGTGAGTTCACCTAGTACTCAATGCACCCCAAGATCTTCAACAATGCAGAACATACCATGGCCACAAAATCCGTCAGAGAACATGGAGTTTGAGCTAAGAAGAGTGTCTCTCGTTCCGAGTGAAGAATTTTTCACTCCACAACTAGAACAAGATGAAGATGAGGAAGCTAATACTTTACGTGAAGTAGAATGAGAAAGAAAGTTTGTTGAAGCAAGAGATTCAGGAAGAAAGTTTGAACTGACGATCCAACACATTTAGAAACGTACTATTTTCAATGTATATATAAAAAGCTTGACTTAGATACGGAACCAAGAAGACACAAATGCACAGTACCATTATTTACATTCAAATAAGCGTATATATGTTTACAAAATAGTCATTCAAAAAAATGTATATATATTTACAAAATAATTGTATCATAATAATTACTTAGTGTTTAATTTGCTTTCATTTGTTTTTAACAATAAAAATTTCCTTTCAATCCGAGTTTAAAATAATAAGAAACACATAAATATTTTCCTGTGTGGAATATGCAGATTTATTTATTCATTTTTTTGGACAAGGAAATTAGCAGATTTAATGATGGTATTCTTCCATGCCTTTTTAACACTAAAAGCACCATTAACCAAAGTGTTTATGGGGTGTTTAACAAAAAATAATATAATAGTAGGTGGATCCCAGGGTGGATCCACAAAATTTTAAGCACTAGCTCTTCTGCGGTCTATTTAAGCATCGCTGTTTGCACTGTTTGCGGGTTCCACTGACACGTGGAAACACGCAATTGGTCCATTTTTAATTTTTTTTTTAATCAGAAAAAAAAAGAAAAAAAAAATTTAAGCAGTCCATTATGGGTCGTTAGGTTAATGGTGCTCTAAAGACTTCATTCAAAGTAGAGTGAACGGAGGTACAACTCCATACCGAGAATACCATCAGTATATCTGCTAATGTACATAAAACACGTCAAAGGATGCAATTTCAGGCTACTTAATCCTGAATTCAGAAAATGATGACATGATAAGAACTTTTGACAACTTATCATGTTTTTGCAAGTTGTTTGATAAGTTTGTAAGACGAGATATACCCATGTTTGACCATACTTTCAGATACTTGAAGAGTTAGGGAAGGCTAAGAGGATGAAATGGTATGGTAGAATAGAAAGCAGGGGAAGAGTGCTGAGTCCCGAAGCTCTGACAGGCCGAGAGGCATCGAGCCTTGGTGTTGAGATTGAACCTTGATTAAATACTCCAAGAAAAGAAGAATAAAGAAGAGTAGCTTAGAAGAAGCTACAAAGGAATGGAAGAGGAAGAATAAGAAGGAGAAGCTTGGAGCGCAAGCAACAGAGGAAGAAAAAGAAGAAGTAAGACCAACGACAACAACAAGAAGTCAAGGAAGAGACTTGGTTGTAACTAGAAGTTACAACCAGGAGAATAAGAGTAAAGTCTAGTTTGTTTAGTCAAGCCAACAAATGTGTGAAGTGTTGGTTAATGTCTAGCTAGTCTAGAGTTGTTGTTTGAGTTGGTAAGAGTTGTTAGTAGAGTTAAGGCTAAGTTGTAGTAGTTGAAGTCCAAGTGTAGTAGTTAGTAAAAGACTACTATAAGTATGTATGTGTGTGGTGCTGTAAAAGGTATCCAAGTCTAATAAGAAAAAGATTTGGAGAAAGAACAATGTAAACAATTAAAAATAAACTCTCTTCTGTCTCTACAAGAGCAAAGACAAACGTAAATGAGAGAGGGTAAAGAGAGTGTGAGTTTGTGCTTGTGTTAAAGATAAAACACAAGTGAGTACAAGAGAGTGAACGCCAAGCCGAGAGCCAAAATCACAACACTTGGTTAAAACAAAACAAAAAAGTAAAGAAATGTGCAGCCAGAGGACACAAGACAATTTTTCTTTTCTCGATAACTTAACTTTTTATTACAAACAGTAGAAACTTTGTGGTTTACCAAGAGGTTTCTATTCTTCTTTGTTGAATTTTTCAAGATATTTATTTTCGCAAGTATCTGGAATTTCTTCTAGTACTTGCTAGCAGACATAACTGCCTCACGTTTCCTATGTATAAACCTTATTTTGCTAGAAGATGAAGCAAAATCTGCGGTCGAACAACAAAGAACACTGAACGACAACTTGAAAGAAGAATGAAATTGGAGACTTTTAAAATCCGTGAACTCATCATTCCTAAACGAATCGAGATCTCGTCAGTCTTTCAAACTTGCATTTTCTTATTCAGTCTTCTTAATACCACAACTTTATTGTAATTTTAATTTTATTCCTTTCTAACGTTCTCGAAAGAAGAATGAAGTTTGACTCATTAGGACTGAGATTAAGCACTTAAGTGAATTGTTTATGAAAATTTTGTTCTTTGTTCGTCTAAGGATATCCTTCAAGAACCGAATGACGTTCTTTGTATTATTAGAAAATGTATGATACGTTTGGCGGATTGATAGCTAAATTACATTATGATGTTTATGTGAAAATAGTTGTTTAATCCAAAGTATATGAGGCATGAAAGAAAACATTTCACTGGTCAATTTTATAAATCTGCATGGTCAATCATTGGAAAGGAGTTTGCGGTGGCAGTACAATCTTTCTTCAAAAAAGGTTTTCTCCCCAAAGGTATTAATTCAACAATTCTGGCTCTGATTCCGAAAAAAGACGAGACAGCTCGAATGGGTGATTATCGGCCGATATCATGTTGCAATGTTCTTTACAAAGTTATCTCTAAGATCTTGGCAAACAGAATTAAAAAATTCTCCCAAGCTTCATCTCTCCTAATCAATCAGCTTTCGTGAAGGAGCATCTTCTTATGGAAAATGTTCTTTTAGCTTCTGAATTGGTGAAATGCTATCATAAGAGTACGATCTCTTCAAGGTGCACTGTGAAGATCGATATCTCAAAAGCCTTTGATTCAGTTCAATGGTCTTTCTTGAGATCTATTCTCTCAGCCATTAAGATTCCGAAGAAGTTTGTGGTTTGGATTATGAAGTGCGTTGAGTTGGCTTCTTTTTCAGTACAAATTAATGGTGAGCTAGCGGTTTATTTTAATAGCTCTCGAGGTCTGAGGCAAGGCTGCTCACTGACGTCGGCTTATCTATTTGTCTTATGTATACAAGTTCTCACAAAACTTATCGATAAAGCACCACAGAGAAAAGGATTGGTTTTCTTCCCTACTGTACGGATTTGCATCTCACTCATATCTGCTTCGCAGATGATTTATTGGTATTTTCAGATGGTAAGAAGAGTTCCATTGAAGGCATTCTGCAAGTTTTAAGAGATTTGCAGAAATCTCTGGATTGAGCATCAGCTTGGAGAATCAACGCTCTACATCGCAGGGGTTCAAGAAAGTGATCGGACAAGAATTCTGGATCAATTTCCTTTTGACTCCGGTTTGCTCCCGTTGCTGACTAAAAGAATGACTGCCAATGATTATTCCCCGTTGATTGACCGAATAAAGAAGCACATTACAACCTGGACCGCGAGACAGCTTTCTTTTGCAGGTCGTCTGCAATTAATCAGCACTATAATTCACAGCATCACCAACTTTTGGATGTCGGTTTACAGGCTCCCGAAAAAGTGCATCAAAGAGATTGATCAGCTCTGTGCGTCATTCCTTTGGTCAGGTCCAACAATGAGCCCTCACAAGGCCAAACTTGCTTGGGAGAAAGTTTGTTAACCAAAGGAAGAAGGAGGATTGGGTCTACGATCGCTGGAAGAGATGAATAAAGTAAACTGTCTAAAACTTATCTGGAGAATTCTGTTCGGATAATCTTTGTGGGTACGTTGGATAAATCGTTACTTGGTTCGAAAGGGCTCCTTTTGGAAGGCAAATGATAATAGTTCACCCGGTTCATGGATTTGGAAAAAGCTGTTGAAGTATAGAGAATTGGTGCAGTCTCTCACTAAAGTCGAGATCCAAAGTGGTTCAACCTCCTCCTTTTGGTTCGATGCCTGGTCTCCACTAGGCAGGCTGATCGATCTAACTGGAACACCGGGTTGCATTGATCTAGGAATACACATTGATGCCACAGTGGAGCATGCTATTCAATCTTACGTCAACGTCACCATCGAGTGGAGATCCTGATCCTGATCATTCTTCAACTAAGATGTCGGGGTTTGACGAGTTGTGACGACGTTCGGCTTTGGAGAGTAGGGAATACTTACAAGCCTATATTCAACACAAGACAGACTTGGGAATTAATAAGGAGCCGGTCAGAGAAGGTGGAATGGTTCAAATGTCTCTGGTTCTCCGGTGCAACTCCTAAGTACTCGGTTTTGTCTTGGATTGCAGCCCATAATAGGTTGGCTACGGGTGATAGAGTAATAAAGTGGAACCTTCAGACGGATGCTCAGTGTGTTTTGTGTAAGCCTCCAATGGAAACAAGGGAACATCTTTTCTTTAGCTGTCCCTTATCTCAGGAAATTTGGCTGAACTTAACTGGAAAGTTTTTTTTTTTTTTTAACTTAACTGGAAAGTTTCTTGGGCATTTTTATTCAAACGACTGGAGCAGAGTTTTGGAAATACTGATGGATGAGCAAAGAGATCGAACAGACATGTTTCCTTTGAGATATGTCTTTCAAGTCTCGATACACACAATACGGAGAGAAACACCACAGACTACGACTATTCTCATAAAATTCATTGATAAGGTGGTGCGCAATCGAATATCATCACTAAACAGAGGTGTGTGTCGACGGTTTGACAAGGCAATGATGGTCTGGTTTGGCTCTCGTTGAAGAATGAAGACCCGAAGTTTTTCTTTTTCTTTCATTTGCTGTGATTTGCTCTGTTTCATAAATTCCTAAAAGCTTTCTCTACTACAAACCGTTAATCGTATGATGCACATGTTGTAAAAACGACTTTTTGAGATGAATAATTTAACATTCGTAGAAAACGTTATCATAGTATACATGAGTTATTTAATGAAATGTTAAGTTAAATGCTTTTAAGCCGTATGTTGGCTTCGGTCATAATGAATTTTCGGATTGCTGGTTGACTTTGGCAGTGATGGACCTTTGGGTCATATGTTGGCTATGGGCTGCAATGGACTTTTGGGTTGTATGTTGGCTACGGGATATGTGATGAAATTTCGGGTCAAAGGTTAGCTATGGACCAACAAGCAGTGATGGACCGATATGTCGTGATGGACCATTCGATCACATGCTTGCTTCGGCCATGACAGACCTTTTAATCGCAGGTTGGCTTCGGCCGTGATGAATCTTTGGACTGTAGGTGACCTTCAGGCTGAAAATGTATATGAAAGACTAAGTAGTAAGAAATGTGTGAAATGACTAAGTAGTAAGAAAATAGTTAAGTTTATAATATTGAATATGTAGAAATGAATGATAATGATTATTGGGCTGTATATGGACGGTTCCTAACTGTTTATTTTATAGGTCTATGCCTTCTTTTGTAATACCGGTGAAAATTAGTTGTATGAACATGAGCTCGAGGTTATTGAAACCATCGGGACTTGGGTGCATGAACTTGGAGTATTACTTTTTGGGAGTTTTCAAACATTATTATTACAGTGCACGGTATACACCATTGCCACGAAGTCCCCAGTCCGTCACCAATTAGGGAGTTTGTGTCAATAAGAGTGTCTTGCAACGCGAGCAGAGAGCTTTTGAACCTGCAACCGGCACAAGATGAAGATGAGAAATTTTCTATTTAATATGAAATAGAGAGAAGTTGCAAAAGTGCATGACAGGTTTGCCACTTTGTTTTCGATTTTAATAGTATTGTTTTTGTCCAACCAATATGTTGAGTTTAAACTTATCATAGATAAAATCTTGTATTCATATTCGTATGTTTATTTACAAACTTACGTCAATACGAGTTTTATATTCGCAATCAATTTTTTTTTTTAATAATCGGGAGCATCCCGGATCTATGGAAGGGCTTAAACTATTCCATAGTGCCAAGTGCAAAAAAAAAAAAATTCTTTTGAAAGTTTAATTTGAAATATCATGTTTTAAAAATAAGATAACAAACTTGTTGATTTATTTTTTTGGAAGGACTAGGAAGTGTTGAGTCTGAAGTCTCCTACATCTCTATAATATGAGACCCAGACCATGTTAAAAATTAGTTATCTTCAGAACATATAAAGTGTTTCAGTGGTACCTAAAGCTTGAAGAGACTATTGTTCAAGCCTCAACAAGGACGTGGGTGGTTTAAATAGCTTTCTTTTAACAAATTTAACGTGGTCCAGTGGTAAGATCAAAAGCTTGAGAGAACAGAGAAAATTAATAAAGACAGATTATATGGACATAAGTTTGTAACCAAATTATCTCTTAGAATTGGATACTTCTCCTTCAGCCTCTGACCCCAATGTAAAACCACTCGACGTCCTTCACTTATCCTTGATGAATTAAAAGCCGGACCAAATGCATTTGTATACTACAAAGACCTAAGTGACTTGAGTCAAGTCTATACAATTGCGAAAGCCTTGACCTACGTAACGTACATGTAGATTCGACATGTCCATACAAAATCAAATGTGCGGTGATCTTTTGGTATTGATGTCTCTTTTTAGTGTTTGGAAAAAAAATGTTGACAATATTAAATATTAGTTTTGGATTTCCCCACACCGAACGTCATTATGTCTTATTGACGGAGAAGATGTGGTGGTCCTCCAACGGTCACCACATTGTGTTTGATTATATAACATACCCAAACACACGTTGAAAAAAACGAGACTTTGTTCTGGTGCATTGAAATTGGTAATAAATTCTTTTATCAAAAATATATTAAAATAGTATATATGTATATATATATATGCTCAAAATAAAGCATGTAGCCAGTCCATATTAGAATTGTCCAAATTTCTTTTCTTTTACACAATTCCATTTCACTCTTTTATCAATTCTAGTAATCATCTTCTACTTCTTTTTGGCTCCAGTCTGCTAGTATTACAAAATGATTGAATCTCATAATCATATCACAAAACTATTTTATATATCATATCTTAAAATAAAAGCAAGATAACTAACTACTCGAGAAAAAAAGAATATGAAATATTAAAGAAGATAAACAGGTGATTATATAAAAACAATTAAAAATTACCATCCATTATATATATATATATATATATATTTGTAAATTAACAAAATAATCTAAATAAATATATAATCCCCGCTAATAAACTGTAATTCCTAAGATCTAAACTCTAAGGTTAACTCCAATGAGACTCCAAAACAGGGATTCCAAAAATTATACAATACCCACCCAATTTGGTATTTTGTGAATAATGTTACACTTACTCTCCAACAAATACTAAAAAAAAATATTTATTGTGTTATATTTAATAAAGGAGTTAAATTATTATTTCTTATCAGTTTAAACTTATAAGTAAACATATATAAATTAGTTAGAATAAAATAAAAAAATAAATTAGTTATAACAAAACATAAATAAATTAGTTAAAACAAAAATTTATATAAATCTAAATAAACATTGAAATAATAAAATTATATTGTTTTAACAAATAAACATACAATCTAAATATAATAAATTATAATGACTCATTACAAATAATTAAAATATCAAAATTATTAAAGAAACAGACAATTTAATCTTATCCGTATTCTTCTCTGTGATGTTTAAGATTTTCTTTTGTGTTTAGAATGTTTTCAAGTTTATTTAATCAATTTCGTTGTTTTCTGGAATTTATATACAAAATCTTATCTTTATTTGATATTTTGTATGTATAGTGTTCGTCCTTTTGAAAAAAATTATAACTTGAAATTTAGAAATTTAAACTAATTGAAGGACATTGACTTATTTACCTTATAGTTTTGCAAGCTAATCTATCCAACTGAGTGTTGTTAAAAAAGAGAAGTTTAAAAAATATATCTCCATCTGAGATTAATATTTAACTATTCGAATTACTACATACTAAACTATGCCACTGGAAATTTCGAAAGAAAAAACTATGCCACCGGAATTACTACGTACAAAAATATTATTTATGTAATCAGAGACTTGGAAAATTTGTAGCTTTGCTTTGCAAAAAAATTCTGCCTGCCTCGGATTTCAAATTTCATTTGACTTTTTCCAACCCATTTTTATTGTCCTTTAGTTAACACCCTTGTTCGAAAACTCAGGCGGGGAGCCGAGTAATCGTCCGAATAATCGCTACACGGTAGGTGGCCGTGGCGAATCAGACCTCGGCGGTAGCATTAGGGGGTAGCCGTATAGTTTCCATGTTTTAGCCGCCTAGAACGAATTATAACGAAACACGTCCGTGTAATTAACATCACGATTCAACTTTTTTAAAAAAAATCAACGGAAAACTCACTTTTAATTAATTTTCAAGTACAAAAACAAATGTTTAGTTGAGAATCTAGAGTAATCAGGTTAAAAACATCATCAAACCAGTGAAAAATGTTAAGAATTTTTTTTAAAGGTAAAGTGGAAAAATTGGGTTTCTGTTCGACAGAGAGAGGTGAGAAGAAGGGGACGATGGCATTATAGTAATTTCGCATTGACTTACAATTAGAAAAATTAACCTCTACCTACCTTCGAACCCGTGAGTAAATAAGCATATTAAAACACCTAAACCACTAGATCACAGTACAATCTTTGTATCGCTCTACATATACTTTTTAATACAATTTACTAAAAACATTGAAAGTAAATAACACTCTGATCACCTCGAACCCATGATAGTTCATGCCATACTAATGACCAAACCACTAGAGTATGATAATATACGTATAAATGAAGTATTATAAATATAAAAATACAAAAAATTCCTCCCCGTGTACTTCCCGATTTTTTCCCGCTTTTCCAATAAATTGCTAGGCCCGGGTGCACCGCACGCGTAGCACCCAGCGAGTTTCAGAAGAACAAGGGTTAACACTAATGTTTTTAATAATAATTCTTTAAGACTTCTTCTTTTAGAACCAATTTTGGGTTCAAGACTCTTCCAAACCAATTCACTCCTCTATATATATAACAGAAAAGGGAAGTTAAAGAATCACATAATTATCCGTGTCCTCAAATCTTGTGATGATGACAAACAACACTACAAAAACTCGTAACACCTTTCTTAGTTACTTTGTTCCGTTCCTTTGGGGATTTGTGGTGATGGATGCTGGTTTAGGACAAAACACAAGAAGTGATGAAATAAAAGTAGGAGTAGTTATTGATCTCAAAACAAACTTTTCCAAGATCTGCCTCACTTCAATTAACATGTCGTTGTCCGATTTCTACCAAACTCATCCTCATCACCGCACAAGACTTGCTCTTCACGTCAGGGATTCCATGGAAGATATTGTTGAGGCATCAGCTGCAGGTTGTTTACATTTTCTGTCTCTTGCTTCTCCGTTACTATTTTTTGGGTAAGGGGATAATTCGGTATAGTTATATTTAGTTTTAGTTAAATGAATACTGCCTATGAAGTTAGGTAACCTCGAGACTTGATTAGGTACTATTTTCATTGAATCTAATCAATCTTATAAGTGCCTACTGAAAGTCCTTAGTGTGTTCTTGTGTGGTATGTGCAACGAGTCTGTTAGATTACTATTAATAATCTACTTGTGGTATATGCTTAGAATCTTGCTGAAGATTAGTCAACTCTAAAAGAAATCCCTACCACTATAAATGAAATATTAAGAATTAATATCCTAATAACATTAGATTATAATAGAATTACAGAACTGATTAAAAATACTATTTTTCAACGTCTGAATAACTCTAGATGTTGAACAGAATAAAAGAATAATAAAACTAGTAACAATAGACTTCGATAATGTAAAATGCATAAACCAATAACAGCTAATTCTACTAAAAATATTAAAATCTATAAACGAACAAATAAGTCCATACTTACGTTCAATATTGCCGTTCTATCTTCTCAGTGGTCCAAACAAAGGATTAACCATTCTTTTTCTTTTTCTTTTTTGTTTGCTTGTGGTGTAAGCAGCCTATAACCTAATCAATAACGAGAAAGTGAGGGCCATCATCGGACCAAGAAGCTCTATGCAAGCCGAGTTTATGATTAAACTGGCCACCAAATCTCAAGTACCGACCATCACTTTCTCAGCAACGAGCCCTCTACTTAGAACTATCAACAACCCTTACTTCGTCCGAGCCACTATCGACGACTCATTCCAGGCTGAAGCCATTGCGTCCATTGTCAAATCATTTGGGTGGAGAAGCGTCGTCGCAATTTATGTGGACAACGAGTTAGGTCAAGGAATCATGCCCTCCTTGTCAGAGGCTTTAGAAGACGTGTAAGTCCATAGAAGTGTGATCTCTCCAGAGGCTAGCGATGATCATATTCTAAAGGAACTTTATAAACTCAAGACTGAGCAGACAAGGGTATTCGTTATCAACATGGACGCAAGTCTCGGATTCCGGGTTTTGAAGAAAGCTAGAGAAATAGGGATGATGGAGGAAGGGTATGTCTGGTTACTATCAAATGGAATGACCCACATGATGAGACATAACGGTCGTAGCTTAGAGACTATGCAGGGCTTGTTAGGTGTGAGGAGTTATGTCCCTCAGTCTAAAGAGCGTGAAGATTTCAGTTTGAGATGGAAAAGAAAACTCGAGAAGGAGAACCGGGCGGGGGATGGTACAGAGCCTAATGTTTTCGCATTATGGGCGTATGATTCGAAGAAGTTCTTCTCAATATGCATGACATCTAAATTATGCCGCAATAGATGACTCTCCCAATATGGCAGATCCCACAAAATACTCTTTTTGTGCCAGTTATATAGCTCTCCAACCTCATTGACTCGAATGTTTTCATGTCCACCTACATCTGGCGTCCTTTCTGCATCAAAATACCTAAACTGCTTCAACAAATCTTTCCCACTAACTTCCTCAGGTGGACCATCAAACACCTGCTTGTTCTTCGTAAACGAAGTCTTACTCCTGCGGTATGGATGATCAGGTGGTAGAAATCGTCTGTGACAGTCAAACCAACACGTTTTCCTTCCGTTCTTTAGTTGGAAAGCATCTGTGTCATCTTGACAATATGGACATGATAGCTTCCCATGTGTTGTCCATCCAGATAACATACCATATGCGGGCAATACTTATGTGGACAATAAGTGACTTTCCAGCATATGGTATGTTATCTGGATGGACAACACATGGGAAGCTATCATGTCCATATTGTCAAGATGACACAGATGCTTTCCAACTAAAGAACGGAAGGAAAACGTGTTGGTTTGACTGTCACAGACGATTTCTACCACCTGATCATCCATATCGTAGGAGTAGGAATTTGTTT
>NC_027751.1:45101572-45103195 GCF_000695525.1 Brassica oleracea var. oleracea | reverse complement strand
AATTCCGACGGATGTAAAGCAGTCCGTCGGAATTCCGTCGGTATTGTCCAATCTCAAACGGCTATACAACGGTCATATATATATTTTTCGGCAACGGTCACATGGTTCGTCGGAAATTCGTCGGAAAATTCCGACGGAATTCCGACGACTTTACTGTTAATCGGAATGTCGTCGGAAATTCGTCGGAATATACCGACGAACTTCCGACGACTACAACGGTTACATTTTTTATCGGAATGTCGTCGAAAAGTCGTCGGAAAATTCCGACGACCCTTGTTTCGTCGGAAATTAGTCGGTAATCCGTCACAAATGTCCGACGACATTGATGTCCGTCGGAACCTCCGTCGGAATTCGGCGTGTTTTCTTGTAGCGTCGAGTCATCAACTTTTGAGATAATCAATGTTATCGGAGATGAAGAGAGGATTATCGGATTATGGACACCAAGTAGTGGACTGGTGAATGCAAAATCAAACAAAACGACATCATTTTTAGGCAAAAGGTTTGGGCCAGTAATATGGCCTGGGAACTCGACCGTTGTTCCAAAAGGGTGGGAGATTCCAACAAGCGGGAAGAAGATTAAAGTGGGTGTTCCAGTAAACAAAGGATTCCTCAATTTTGTGGAGATAAAGACAAATCCAATCAGTAACCTAACAACCGTAAGGGGTTATGCCATAGACATCTTTGAAGCTGCTCTTAAAGAGTTACCATATTCAGTCATTCCTCAATACGGTTTCGAGCCTCCAGGTGATAACTACAATGATTTGGTCTACCAAGTCTTTGACGGGGTAAGTTCTTTTTTATATATTCTAAATGTTTACTTATATACAAATAGACCTATAACTAATTAAATATAACTATATATACAAATATCACATGTCTAATTAAAACAACATAATATTATTTATATAAATTATAAAATAGTTTAAAATTAAAATTAAACTATTAACCAATAATCATAATATATTTACTTTATAAATAATTTTTCTTTGATGTCTGATTTCCAATCCCCTATATATTATTTGTGAAACATTACAACTTCTTTTTGTAGCCACATGTCATCACTAGGATGATTCTTAGAATTACTAGAGAAATAGGTTGATCCATCTAATTATATAATAAACTTTTTATTAAACTAACCATAAATTCATTATTAATGTCATTTATTATTTCCTTAAATAAAGATTACGAAATTGCCTAATGTGGGTAAAGTATATATGACAATTAATGATTTTGAATAATAAAGATCTGATAAAAAAAATGTATCTTCTATCAAATTTTTTTAATTTAAAACTATTAAAATAACTTAAAAAAAAACAAAATAACCATATTATAAAAATTAAGATTTTTCTGTATATTTTATATTTTGAATTTTAAAAAATAACAATAAATTAGTAAAACTGTTAAAAGTCACACATTCAAATTTTGCGATCCATAGTTTAAAATTTTTGTTATGACAAAATACAAATGATTACAAAATCATATAAATAAAAGTATAATTTAATTAATCATTAAGATTTAAAATATATATGTATATATATATATCATTCTAAATTAAACTATAAACCATATTGAATAAATAAATATTTTAGTTTCAAAATTTACTTTGAATAATTGTTTTTGATA
>NC_027751.1:45101341-45101531 GCF_000695525.1 Brassica oleracea var. oleracea | reverse complement strand
TCCCACAATGAAAATTTTGTTATCAGTAATTTAAAGTTTTTGCTATTAAAGATACACATGATAAAAAAAACATATGAGTAGAAAACATCATTAAAAAAAAATAGACATTAATATTATAAATATACTATGTATGTTAATATCATTTAAATTTAATTACATATCCTATCAAATTTTTTTAAAAAATTGTTTG
>NC_027751.1:45090327-45101241 GCF_000695525.1 Brassica oleracea var. oleracea | reverse complement strand
CTTTTAATTTTATTATTTCATAATATGTAAGAACATATAATACATAAAATAATTTATATATATAATTTTTATCTCGCGCAAGGTGCGGATCTTAATCTAGTAATTGATAAATGAAGCAGAAGCGTGGGATGCAGTTGTTGGAGATATAACCATCACATCGAACAGGTCATCATATGTTGATTTCACGTTACCGTACACAGAGTCTGGAGTGTCTATGATTGTGCCGGTGAGGAGCAACAAGAACAAAAACTCATGGGTGTTCCTAAAACCTTGGAGCTTAGACCTATGGATCACCACTGGTTGCTTCTTCGTCTTCATTGGGTTTGTTGTGTGGCTGTTCGAACACAGAGTCAACACAGACTTCCGTGGACCTCCTCACCACCAGATCGGCACTAGTGTCTGCTTCTCCTTCTCCACCATGGTTTTTGCCCACCGTAAGTTGTTACACTTATCAATAATCCATGTATAACATATGTTAAACTTTATTACGATTTATATAAATATTTTTTAACAAGAAACAGTATTGTAGTGATATGGTGAAATTGTGCGTGTGATAGGTGAGAAGGTAGTGAGCAATTTAGCAAGGTTTGTGGTGGTCGTCTGGTGCTTTGTGGTGCTTGTGCTAACTCAGAGTTACACAGCGAGTCTCACCTCATTTCTGACGGTACAAAGTTTGCTTCCAACAGCCACAAATGTGGAAGATCTCATCAGAAGTGGGGAGTCTGTAGGGTACCAACAGGGCGGTTTCGTTAAAGATATTCTGCTAGGTCTGAAATTTTTTGAATCACAGCTCAAGCCTTTTGGTTCTGCCGAAGAATGCGACGATCTATTGTCCAAAGGGACATCAAAAGGTGGTATTGCAGCAGCTTTTGACGATGTGCCCTACCTTAAGGATATCGTTTCTGAAAACTGCTTCAAATATGCAATGGTTGAACCTTCCTTCAAGACGGCTGGTTTTAAACCTTCCTTTAAGACCATCATTAACTCAGGGTTCTTAGTACATGGTTCTTAGCAGAATATAAGAATCCGACTCTTAACTTTTAACTGAAAAAGTTAAGAGTCGGCTCTTAAATCTCTTATTTAAGAGCCGACTCTTAGCATTTTCAGTTAAAAATTAAGAGTCGGGTTCTTATATTCCGCTAAGAGCCCCGTCCTAAGAACCCCCGTTAATGATGCTCTAAGACTGCTGGTTTTGGCTTTGTAAGTTCCTTAATATTTATTTTTATTAATTTACAAAATTGGCAACAAAAACATCAGTATTTTATTTTTATTGCTCGCTTATGTGTAGGCATTCCCTAAGAACTCGCCTATGACAGGAGATGTCTCAAGGGCTATCTTGAAAGTTATTAGTAAAATAACATAATTCTCATTAATTAAAACTGACTGTACACTTGAGTATATATACTGTATCCAACTAACTGTACAGGACAATATACGTAAAACATATTTACAAAGACTCTATATACTATAATAGTCCCCCTCAAGATGGGACGAAAATGTTCAGTAGACCCATCTTGCCAAACAACCGCTTGAACTGAGCAGGGTAAAGAGGCTTTGTAAACGGGTCAGCTAGCTGCAAGTCAGTCTGTACATGAAGAAGTTTAAACAAACCTGCAACTAACCAGTCACGAACATTATAGCAGTCAATCTCAACGTTCTTAGTACGTTCATGAAACACAGTATTATGCGCGATGTGAATCGCAGCTGTGTTGTCACAGAACAACAGTGTGGACTTGGACAAGGGAATACGCAGCTCCTTAAGAAAGTTCGTAAGCCAGAGAATCTCATCAGTAACAACAGAGAGACTCCGATATTCAGCTTCTGCGGTACTTTTCGAAACCACCTGTTGTTTCTTCGACTTCCAAGTGATAAGAGATGTACCAAGAGATATGCAATGACCCGAGGTTGATCTTCGAGTGTCTTGACACGATCCCCAATCAGCATCAGCAAATGCTTGTATTTGAAGTTCAGCTTTAGAGGAATAAAACAGACCTTGACCAACGGTTCCTTTGATGTAATGCAGAATCTTGAGCACCGCTGTGAGATGACTCTGACGTGGAGCACAAGAGAACTGACTAAGCTTGTTCACAGCAAAGGTGATGTCGGGTCTCGTGATTTGAAGATACATGAGACGACCAATAAGACATCGATATGCCTCAGCGTCAACTAGAGCACCACCTTCTTCTTTAGAGAATTTAATAGAAGGATCCATTGAAACGCTTGATGGTTTGCAGCCAAGAAGACCTGTCTCATCAAGTAAATCTAAAGCATATTTTCGTTGACAGACATGAATTCCATCTGATGATCTAGCTATTTCCAAGCCAAGGAAGTACTTCATCGGACCCAAGTCACGGAGCTTGAAATGGTGCTTTAGCTGTTGCTTTAACAAATCCACCTCAGAATCAGTATTGCTGACAATAACAATATCATCGACATAGACAATGACGCAGAGGAAAAGAGCATCCGTGATCTTGATGAAACACGTGTGATCAGAATGTGTCTGTATGAAGCCCAAAGATGTCGAAGTAGTAGAGAATTTAAGAAACCACTGACGTGAAGCTTGCTTGAGGCCATAGAGAGACTTTTGAAGTTTACAAACAGGGTTAGGAGGAAGAGAGTCCCCCTTACGATCAGCATATCCTGGAGGTAACTTCATATAAATCTCCTCATGTAAATCCCCATTAAGGAAGGCATTTGAGATATCCAACTGATGAAGAGAGAAATTGTAGATGGCCGCAAGAGAAAGCAAAAGCTTAACAGTGGTTAACTTGACAACGGGAGAGAAGGTTTCAAGATAACCAACCCCTTCTTGTTGAGTGTACACTTTAGCAACAAGTCTTGCTTTGTACCTTTCAACAGTGCCATCTGCATTAAACTTCACCTTAAAAACCCATTTGCAACCAATAGGAGTCTTATCAGGTGGGAGTGTACAGATGGTCCATGTATCTGTTCCTTCCAAAGCATCAATTTCATTATCCATCGGATCATCCCAAACCAGAAGTTTCTTTGCCTCAGTATAGGTTCGGGGTTCTTTGATTTTGTCAATGGAAACGAGAAAAGAAAGATATAAAGGAGAAACTTTGCCATAAGCAAGAAAAGATGAAATTTCATGAAGGGTTGAAGATCCCACTGAATGACAGTAGTAATCTTGAAGATAAGCAGGCTTTTTAGTCTTCACGTGTGATGTCTGAACGAAAGGTTCAGAATCATCAATTATAGGATCCGCGAAAGGCGAAATCTCTATAGACGATGCAGGAACAGAGGTCTCTGCATCAGAGCGTTTTTGTGTCACAGGAGACGTTGGATTAAGATCAGGAAAGAAAGTAGATGAATCTGAATCTAAATCTAATCCAACAAAAGGAAAAAGCTCTTCATGAAAGACAACATGACGAGAGACCGGGATAGAGTGAGTCTCAAGGTCGAGGAGCTTGTATCCTTTGACACCCGAAGGATATCCAAGAAAAATACAAGCTCGAGCTCGGGGATCAAACTTTGTTCTGCCTTTGGGTGAAGTAGATGCGTAGCAGAGACAACCAAAAATTTTAAGAAGATTGTAATCAGGAATATTTTTAGTGATGATCTCATAAGGACTTTTATTTTTGAGAATAGGAGATGAAAGACGATTAATCAGATGAACTGCAGTGAGAATGCAGTCACCCCAATAAGGAAGAGGAATATGAGATTGAAAAAGAAGAGATCTAGCAACATTAAGAATGTGCTGATGTTTCCTCTCAACAACAGAATTTTGTTGAGGAGTTTCAGGACAAGAATGAAAAGAAAGAATGCCTTTTGAGAGGAAAAAGGAAGTGAAATTGAGTTCTGGTGCATTGTCAGATCTAACCCCCTTAATTTTCCTATCAAATTGAGTTTCTACCATCTGAACAAAACTAGGGAAGACTGTTAAGACATCAGACTTAGCCTTTAAGAGGTATACCCATGTAGCCCGGGAACAGTCATCCACAATGGTTAGAAAATATCTAAAACCATCATGGGTGGGAGTAGAGAAAGGTCCCCAAGTGTCTATATGGACTAGATCAAAAGGTTCAGGACTAAGTTTGTTATGTGAGATGAATGGTAGATGCTTTTGTTTGGATAAATGGCAAATACAACAATGAGATTCATTTTTATTAGAATTTTTGGGAAAAGATAATACAGAATGCATATCATTGAGTTTTGAAAGAGAAGGGTGACCCAAACGTTTATGCCATAATTCCAAACTAACAACAGATGCTATAACGGAAGTAGAAACTGATGAAGTACCTGGGAAGGAAACTGACTCGATGTCCAAGAAATAAAGATTTGCAATTTCTCTACCCATTCCAATCGTTAATGCCCGTGTATGATCCTGAATACCACAAAGATTTTCATCAAACCAGACGCAACAATGCATTCTTTTGGTAAGGCAACTAACACTAAGAAGGTTGAACTTAAACTGGGGAATGTATAAGACATCAGTTAAGGAGAGGTTACTGCCAAAATCTATGTTTCCTATACCGACAATGTTCACCAGAACCCCATTAGGAAGAGTTACATTTGTATTAGGCAAGAATTTGAAGGTTTTGCAAACAGAACGTTGATGAGAGATATGATTGGTTGCCCCTGAATCTATCACCCAAGCATTGAGAGCAGGAATATTGCTATTCAATGAGCAGACAAAAGGCCTATCAATACCGGTAAAAGAACAAAAGATAGAGGGCATGAAAGTACCGGTTATTGGGCAAGTGTTAGATGAAGAAGGAATGGAAACTGAGACAGAGTGAACTTCAGGAGTGGGATGATCGTTAGGACTTTGAAGCTTGGTGCTGAGAAAAGAGATAAGCTGCTGAATCTGCGTTGGAGAAAGATCATCCGTCGGATTCTCACTGACAGTAACATTAGCAGAGATTGATGACAATGCTCTGTCATTTCGCTGATTCGGCTTGAAACTGGTTGGATAACCATGCTTCTTGTAGCAACGATCAATGATGTGTCCCACACGATGACAAAAAGTACAGTATGGTCTATCTTTCCGTACATGACCACCAGACGAAGTGTTATAAGGACCCTGTCCAAGCAGAGAAGACTGACCATTCTGATGAGCTGATGGAATAGCATTAGAATGGACTGAGAAACTTCAAATGCTACTGAGCTGATATCAGAAGAAACTGTAACACGAGCATCTTTCTGACTGTCTTCTTAATCAAGGAGATTGTAGATCTCAGAAAGAGAAGGAAGAACTTTCTTCATGAGGATTCTGCTTCTAATACTCTCGTAGTTATCATTTAACCCCATGAGAAAATCAATAACTCGGTTAGTTTCTTTCTCAGCCAGTAATTCTTCAACCGTGAAAGCTGGAGGTTGAATGCTTGTTAACTTCTCCCAAAGCGCTTGTGTCTGAGTGTGATAGGAAGACAAATCAAGACTTCCCTGACGGAGAGAGTGAATTTGATGACGTAACTTGTAGAGACGGGGAAGGTTAGATTTGTGAAATCTAGTGTGCAAGTCCTTCCAGATGTCAGAGGCATGCTTGATATAGAGGATGCTGGTGTATATCTTCTTAGAAACACTATTCAACAACCATGATTTAAGCATACTGTTGCAGCGACACCAAATCTTGAAAAACTGATCATTCTCCGAAGGTTTAGGAATAGATCCATCAATAAAGCCTATCTTATTCTTAGCCTCTAAGCTCGTAGTCATAGCGATGAGCCATATACCGTAGTTGTTTCCATCTAGAGGTTCCGAGACTAAGACTAAGCCAGGATGATCGGAGCTATACAGATAATAGGGAGAATGGATATTGGTTGGGTTGTTCGATACCTCAAATCGATCGACAGAAGTAGATCGAGGCGGCGGAGAAGGAGCGATATCGCCAGAGACGTGAGGCGAATCTGATTGAGCGTGAGGAGAATCACCACGAGCTAGCGGAGAGATCGGAGATGCTAAGCCCGGCGAAGAAGAAGGTGCGGAGCGATACTTCGATTGCAGGTACGTTTTCCCATTGATGATCGATTTCAGCTGAAGAACGACGAATCGTCGAGAGAAAGGCTGAAATCGCACAGGAAACGAAAGAGCGAAGCGAGACGAAGGTGAATCGAGAGACGAAAGGATGATTTCCGGCGAGAATCCGAGAGGATCCCGGCGGTGAATGCGAAAACGATGACAGCGGAAGAGTTTGTTAGGGAGAAAATGAGATATTTTGCTCTGATACCATATTAGTAAAATAACATAATTCTCATTAATTAAAATTGACTGTACACTTGAGTATATATACTGTATCCAACTAACTGTACACGACAATATACGTAAAACGTATTTACAAAGACTCTATATACTATAATAAAAGTGACTCAAAGCAAGGAAATGTCACTCATAGAGAACAAGTGGTTCAACCGTCTTAGCCTCGCTAGTGATTGTCCTGGTCCGGATACCGCTGATCTTTCATCTAACCACCTCACTCTCAGTAGCTTCTGGGGACTGTTTCTAATAGCAGGCGTTGCTTCCTTCTTGGCACTTCTCATCTTCGTAGCACTCTTCTTGTACGAACATAGGCACACACTATGTCGTGAATCCGAAGGTTCCATATGGAGAAAGCTAAATTCCTTGTTCATAATCTTTGATGCGAAAGACATAAAGTCGCACACTTTCAAGAGCAGTGCAGTTCATAATGTGAGTTCACCTATTACTCCCTGCACTGCGAGTCCTTCGAACGTGCAGATAAGGCCATTGCAACGAAGCATGTCATTAAGCAGGGAGTTTTAGCTAAGACGAGCATGTTTCTCCATGAGTGAAGAACATTTCAGAACGCAACCAAAACATAATAAACGTGGAGAATCTGATATTGAATTTGGAGTTGAACGACAGAGAGAAGTTAAACAAACTCCACGTTGTAAATTATCAGCTTAAGTTATTATTAACTTTGTGACAAAAAAAAAAAAAACACTTTGTGACAAAAAAAAAAAGAAGTTATTATTAACTCTACGTTTATAAGCTGTATTTATTGTCCTAGACACTAGATTAATATTTGCGCTTTGCGCAGAATGAACATTATATATACTCTCTTTATAAAAGTTAAATATTCTAGAAAAAAATTTGTTTCAAAAAAATTTATTTTTACATTTTCAATGCATATTTTATTAACTAATTGCAAACTTCGAAAAATTTAATTGCACTTATTGAATTTTTATTATTGGTTTAAGATTATGGAAAAAAGATAATCACAAAAATTATATAAATTTAATGTGTTTTATTAATGTGTGAAAAGTCTAAAATATGTAACATTTTGATAGAGAGGGAGTATAAATTATTTTATGTATCATATGTTTTTACATATTATGAAATAATAAATATAAATTGAATAATTAAAAGGAACTATTACATATATAATTAAATTTGTGTGAACATATAATTCAGTTTTATTAATCCAAACAATTTTTTTATTTGATAGGATATATAATTAAATTTAAATGATATTAACATACATAGTATATTTTTAATATTAATGTCTATTAAATGATGCTTTCTAATCATATGGTTTTTCGATCATTTGTATCTTTTATAGTAAAATCTTTAAATTACTGATAAAAATTTTTTTACTGTGAGATTAATAATTTTAGTAATTTATAATTTTTTAAAAATTAAGTTGTCAATTTTTATTCAAATATTTTATCAAAAAAAATTGTTCAAAGTAAATTTGAAAATTAAAATATTTATGTATTTTATATTGTATATAGTTTAATTAAAAATGATATATATATATATATATATATATATATATATATATATCTATCTCTTTTAATCTTAATAATTAATTAAATTAGACGACTTTGTAATCATGCGTATTTTGTCATAACAAAAAATTTAAACATTGTATCAGAAAATTTGAATGTGAGACTTTTATCATTTTTAGTCGTCTTTAAAAATTCAAAATATAACATACAAAGAAAAAACTAAATTTTTATTATATGGTTAATATGACTGTTTAATTTATTTTAATATTTTATAATTAAACAAATATGATAGAAGATACACTAATTTTTATCAAATCTTTATTATTTAAAATCATTAATTGTCATATATACTTTAGTCACATTAGGCAATTCCGTAATCTTTATTTAAGGAAATAATAAAAAACATTAATAATGAATTAATGGTTAATTAGTTTAATAAAAAGCTTATTATATAATTAGCTGGACTAACTTATTTCTCTAATGATTTAAGAATCATACTAGTGATGACTCGTGGGTACAAAAAAAATTGTAATGTTTCTGAGTTAATATAGAGGGGATTAATTTAACTCAACGGTGTACACTTGACGCTTTCAGTAGCAATTGACTAGTTTGGATACCAGAACGATTTATGTTAATTATTTAGATATACAACTTTATGTAACTTTTATAACCTTTTTATGCTTTTTGTTATTATAATGTTATTATGACGTTATTTTAATTATTGAGCAAGCCTCTCCCACCAATATTTCTATATGTTTTAATGTACTTTTGTTGTTCATCTGACCATTGAGATTAACTCCGGTTTTCGTCTTACCGTCGAGCTTAGCTCCAGTTGTAACCAATGTTCGAAACTACGCTAGACGCTAGTCGGGCGGTAACCCCGGGCCTAGCGCCTAACGAAAAAATCGGGAATTACGCGGGGATTAATCGGGGCCTAGTTTTAGGATATTTATAGATATTACAAAGCAGGAAACAGCACTATTATAAGTTCAGTTCGGATTTCGGGTTACGGATATTATGCCCAGGCCTAACTAAGAAGATGAGCAGTGCCAAGATTGAAGCAAGGCCTGCTATTAGAAACAGACCCGAATATGTCAAATATCACCTTTACTTCTTTTCCGGCCCAACATAGTATGCTACTAATTCTCCAAAACATGAACATTTTTTTTTGTCAATGAACTTATAATAGTGCTGTTTCCTGCTTTGTTTCCGGTTGTAATAGTATTGATTTTGCTGACTCTAGGTTGAGTTTAAACTTATCATGGTTAAAGTCTTGTATTTGTATGTAAAACAAATCTGTATACGTGTGCTGTATATTGCTTCTGTAAGATGGTATTCTGATACAAATGTTTACAATTGAACATCTAACTTCTGAGATTTTTGAAACTAGAAGTGTCGGTCCTGAACTACGGTTTTGGTTTTTGAGTGATCCCTACGTCTCGTCTCATTCACAAGATCCAACAATTCACTATATCATATTGTAGCTCTACAAGATCACAAGTTTGAGAAAATAAAACCATTCTCTAAATAGTGTTTCTCGTTCAGGAAATCTTTTGGAGTTTTCGTCTTTAGTAAACCACTCGACGTCCTCCACAGCTCAACTTATCCTTTAATGAACTGCAGCCGGACCAAATGCATTTCAGTTCTGCAACACAATCGAAAACTATTTGCCTCAAGTACATGTAGACTCGTCATTTCCATACACAAATCTTATGTGCGGTAATCTTCTATGACTTGATGTCCTTTTCATTGTTTTGGAAAAAAAAACAAGTGTTGACAAAATTAATATTTGTTTTGGATTTACCCACATCAATAGTCTTTATGTCTTATTGACGGACAAGCGTAAGAAAATTTAGTCCTCCAAATCCAATGGCCAACACATCGTGTTTGATTAGATACGGCAAGACCCAGACGCGTTAAACAAACGAAATTTGGTTACAGTTTCTTTGCAGTAGTATGTAGACCATTATCTCTTCTTCTTTTCTGTTATTTTTTTTCTCTTCAGAGAAAAATTAAAACTAGAAAGTTTGGTGATAAAGTCTTAGAACATCTGCATTCTATTTACATTTAAAAGTTTAATTATTAATATACTTGTTATTTAATAAATATATAGTAGAAACTATATAAATTAATAAACACGATAAATTAATAAGTTTCTTCGGTTTCAAATCGGGGTGATATAAGATATGACATGATTCAATAAGATAATAACATAATATATTTAGAAACATATTTAGGTAAATATATGGTCTCATTAAAATCATAATTTAATAACTGCCATATAAAAAGTTTATATAAACATAGACAAAGCATTTAATTATTTATTTTCCTCTAAATAAATTTTATATCTAATTTTAAATTTTATTTTATTGAAAACATATAAATTGAATTGTATTCTACAATATGTATTCAACATAGAAAATATATATATCAAACAATATTATAAAAATATAAGCAATCAAATCTATAAATTTTAACCAATATATAATAGAGTGATTTAGGTAAATATACCCATATAAGATTCAAATTTGTAGATTGCCCTAGTAAATTATAAGGCCCAATCTGTCTACCATTTTGTCTCACAAGTGACGATTATGTCCCTCTATAAAATAGAAGAATCGCAGAAAGAAAGAAACGGTGTCAGATGAAGGATTTCAGAGCAGGTGTCTTTATGCAGAGGTAGGCCATTTCATAAAAGGCAGTACAACAAAAGATTCTCTGGATAAAGTCTCGATTTTGTACTGGATTTGATGAAGATTATATGTATAATATTACAAGACAAACAATGAGAATGTTAGAATTTATTAATTATTACAACTAATGACATTATTGTTTAAGAACTACAAATAAATATATATTATTATCGGTTCAAACATTAACTTTAACTGTACAATGTGAAATAAGTTGGTAACAATAAAGAAATTATCTAATATAAAAAAATTAACATTTAATAAACAATTATATTTATTAAAAAAATTTAAAAATTACATATGCTAAGTTATATGTTAGCATGCTATGTTCATCGATAGCGACCAATAAAAATGTTATCATTGACATTATTTCATTACTGTCCAATATGAGGGCATATACGCCAATTTCTCTATTTATTGACTATACATTACTAGCTAAAACTAATACCAAATTGGTTGATTGCTATCTATATATATAAAGTAGACTTTGTTCTCTTCTTATGACATGTGTAAGA
>NC_027751.1:45085081-45090227 GCF_000695525.1 Brassica oleracea var. oleracea | reverse complement strand
CATTTAGATGGAGATTTTCAAATTTATAACGGGACAACTAACGGAGGGTCTGATTCACTAAGATAATTTAGGTTGGGGGTTTTTTATTGAATTTTTAATTTAGGGGTTTTTATCCAAAATAAACTTCATTGAGGGAGGGGGGGTTTTACATTAAAAATCCATAAATTTAATAGTATCATGTACACAACAGAAATACTTACTGTTGGAAGATCACTAACAATATGAATACAAATGAAAAGCTAAAAATACATATCCTAAGTATAAATGCTACAGTTATATTTAGCAATTATAATTATTGTTAGCAGGTATATATAGTTTTAGAAGAGTAAAATATTTGAAAATAAAATTCTTATGAATTACAACAAAAAGTGTCAACTAATAAAGAAATACCACACCAAATGGTGGAGACATTTCAAAAATATATGTTCAACATGAAGCCCAACCATTTTTCTACATAATGAACGACATCAACTAACATGTAAGGACATGTAGCAATTATATAAGATCTAAATTTATTGTTATAAACCAATTTATGGTGTCAAATTTGATATTAGCTAACAAAGAATTTATAAGATAATAAACTATGTATCAGATAACATGTCATGTACCAGACAATGTATCCAATAGTAACTGCTAACAAAACATGAACCTAAAAATGGAATATAAAAGTAAGGTTCTGCTAAAGATAAATAATATCTGGTAATTAAGTAAATAGCGAGTAATATAAATGTGTTAGTTATAATAATTTTAGTATTATTATATAAACAACTGAAACAGTTAATTTAAGTGGTCTTCAACAATATTAATACAAAGGAAAATCCAAAAATATATTGATATGAAAAATTAAAAATTTTGGTGATCAATGGAGTATGAGGATTTACAATGAATTAGAACATAGGAAAAAAGAGCGACAAAGTAGAATATAAGTGTGCCCAAAAAAAAGTAGAATATAAGAAGAGAAAGAGAGTGAGAGATAAAATACACAGCACAAAAGAAATAATTTTTTTTTGGTTAACACACAAAACATAAACATAAGAAGAGAAAAAAAAAATAGAGAAAAGAAAGAGAGAGGAATTGATTTCACGTGGATGTGAAAAAGAGAAATACTCCCTCCGTTCCTAAAAGATCTATGTTTTAGAATTTTCACACTTTTTAATAAAAATATTAAAATTTAACTATAAGTACATAATTTTTTGTAATTTTATATTTCTTATATTTTTAAACCAATAAGATTTTAAGAAATGCAATTAATGTTCTTGAACTTCACAATTTCTCATTATTAGTTGATAAAAATTGCATTAGAAATATAAAATATGTATCTTTTTGAAACAAAAGTTTTATCTAGAATATAGATCTTTTAGGAACTGATGGAATAAAAGAGTTAAACATAGAAAGAGAGAGAGCCTAAAAGAAAATTAAAAAAATGACCACTTGCATGACACAAACTGACGCACCTATATGATGTATGGATCCATGGCAGATGGGCAAAATGGGAACGGAATTTAGTACGAAAAATGTGAGGGTCGAATGCAAATTAGAGGTTCATTTGGGTGTATACACACCAATTTCTGTATATAATATCTAAAATTAAATATTTATTTATTTTTCTAAATAAAACATATTTAAATATATAGTTCTAAATAAGAAAATTTTCTTTAAATTAGTAAAGCTATAAATTAATAATCTATCGTAATTCCAATACTATTAATTAATTTGTAGAAGCTTTGAATGGTGACCAATAGAAAGAAGATCATTCAATTTCTTACTATTCCTATAAAATTATATTATTTATAAAGAATATTTTTTCCTTTCCATTTCATTTCATTCGAGATTAATGTTTAGTTATTCAAATTACTACATACAAAATATGCCACTGGAAAGTTCAGAAAAACAAAACTATGTTATTGGAATTGCTACATACAATACTATGATTCATGTATGATAGACCTGGAAAATTTGTAGCTTTGCAAAGCAAAGAGGTTCAGTGTGCGTCATACTTCAAATTTCATCCGACTCTTCCAACCCAATTTTATTGATCTCAAAACAAACTTTTCCAAGATCTGCCTCACTTCTATTAACATGTCGTTGTCTGATTTCTACCAAACTCATCCTCATTACCGCACAAGACTTGCGCTACACATCAGAGATTCCATGGAAGATATTGTTGAGGCATCAGTTGCAGGTTCTTTACTTTTTTCTGTCTCTTGCTTCTCCGTTACTATTTTTAAGTAAGGGTAACTTGGTATTGTTATTTTTAGTTTTAGTTGAATGAATATTACCTATGAAGTCACGTAACGTCCATACATGATTAGGTACTATTTTCATTGAATCTAAACAATCTTTTAGATGCCTACCGAATCCCAAGTGTGTTCTTGTATAGTATGTGCAATGAGTCTGTTAGATTACTGGTATATGCTTAGAATCTTGCTGAAGATTAGTCTACTCAGAAATCTTTTGATTAACAATCTTCAGTCTCTTTCTATCCAGGAAGTCGTGGTGACTATCGTATGGTCGAGAAAATTCCTATCACTATATTTAAATTATTAAGAATTAATATCCTAATAACATTAGATTATAACGGAATTACAAACTGATTAAAATATATGCTTTTGAAAAACTCTACATGTTGAATATAATAAAAGACTCATAAAACTAGTAAGATTAGACATTTAAAATGTTAAATGCATAAACCAATAACAGCTCATTCTATTAAAAATATTAAAATCCATAAACGAACAACTATATAATTCCATTTATTGTCGTTCTATCTGTAAGCAAGCGTACATTATCTTCTCAGTGGTCCAAACAAAGGATTAACCATTCTTTTCCTTTTTTGTTTGCTTGTGGTGTAAACAGCCTATGACCTAATCAAGAAGGAGCAAGTGAGCGCCATCATCGGACCAAGAAGCTCTATGCAAGCCGAGTTTATGATTAAAGTGGCCAACAAATTTCAAGTGCCGACCATCACTTTCTCTGCAACGAGCCCTCTTCTTAAATCTATCGACAATCCTTACTTCGTCCGAGCCACTATCGACGACTCATTCCAGGTCGAAGCCATTGCAGCCATTGTCAAATCATTTGGGTGGAGAAGCGTCGTCGCCATTTATGTTAACAACGAGATAGGTAAAGAAATCATGCACTCCTTGTCAGACGCTTTAGAAGACGTTGAAGTCCAAAGAAGTGCGATCTCTCAAGAGGCTAGCGATGATCAGATTCTGAAGGAACTTTATAAACTCAAGACAGAGCAGACGAGGGCATTCGTTATCAACATGGACGCAAGTCTCGGATTCCGGGTTTTGAAGAAAGCTAGAAAAATAGGGATGATGGAGGAAGGGTATGTTTGGTTACTATCAAATGGAATGACCCATATGATGAGAGACAACGGTCGTAGCTTAGAGACTATGCAGGGCTTGTTAGGTGTGAGGAGTTATGTCCCTCAGTCTAAGGAGCGTGAAGATTTCAGTTTGAGATGGAAAAGAAAACTCGAGAAGGAGAACCGGACGGGGGATGGTACAGAGCCTAATGTTTTCGCATTGCGGGCGTATGATTCGGTCACTGCATTGGCCATGGCCGTGGAGAAAACCAACACAAAGACATATATGAAGACCTACGGTTCACATCTTATAGAGGCTCTCTCGGATATAGAATTCAAGGGTTTAGCAGGAGAGTTCAAACTCATTAACAGGCAGCTCGAGTCATCAACTTTTGAGATCATCAATGTTGTTGGAGATGAAGAGCGGATTGTCGGATCATGGACACCAAGCAGTGGACCTGTGAATGCAAAATCAGACAAAACGACATTATTTTTGGGCAAGAGGTTTGGGCCAGTAATATGGCCTGGGAACTCGACCGTTGTTCCAAAAGGTTGGGAGATTCCAACAAGCGGGAAGAAGATTAAAGTGGGTGTTCCAGTAAAGAAAGGATTCATCAATTTTGTGGAGATAAAGACAGATCCAATCAGTAAGGTAACAACCACAACGGGATACGCCATAGACATCTTTGAAGCTGCTCTTAAGAAGTTACCATATTCAGTCATTCCTCAATACTACGGTTACGAGTCTCCAGAGAATAACTACAATCATTTGGTCCAACAACTCTATGAAGGGGTAAGTTCTTTTTTTATCCGCACATCTTTTTTTTTACTTTTAAACAAAAGATAAAAATAAAATAAATAAATAAACAAAATTATAATGGTATTTTTCTTTTATGTCTGATTCCCAACATACTATTAATAAATGACGCAGAAGTGGGATGCAGTTGTTGGAGATATAACAATCACAGCGAACAGGTCATTGTATGTTGATTTTACGTTACCATACTCAGAGTCTGGAGTGTCTATGGTAGTGCCGCTAAGGGACAGCAAGAATAAGAACGCATGGGTGTTCCTCCAACCATGGAGCTTAGACTTATGGGTCACCACTGTTTGCTTCTTCGTAGTCATTGGTTTTGTTGTGTGGCTGTTAGAACACAGAGTCAACACCGACTTTCGTGGACCGCCTCACCACCAGATCGGCACTAGTTTCTGGTTCTCCTTCTCTACCATGAATTTTGCCCACCGTAAGTTGTTACAGAATCCTACTATGATCATATGTTAAAGTTCATTCCCATTCCATCCATCTCAAAACCAATTTACAATAAGTAAGATTGGTATACATTTTATAGCGAGTCCTGAACCCATTAACATGAAACATCTAATGAAACCCCTATTTAAGATAAATTATTGGGTTCTCTAGATTCACCGACCAATAGTATTTGAGTATTTTATATTTGATATCTTTTAAAAAACGAAACAAAATTGAATTTCCAAATAAGATTATATTTTTAAAATAAAACAATAAAAATACATAAAAATAGTTACAAAAAATAAATAAATAAATATTGTTAAACCGTTAGCAAAATACTACATCTTGTACCCTAAATCCTAAACTCCAAACCCTAAATTATAAACCTTAAATCTTGGATAAACCGTAAACCATTGGAAAATTTTAAACCCTAGATCATAAATTAAAAACTAAATTTTAATAACACTAAACCCTAAACTTTAATCACTAAACCCTAAACTCTTGGGTAAACTCTGAACCCTTGGATAAATCATTAACTTTAGTGTTTAATTTTAAATATTTTTTATTTAGAGTTTATGATTTAT
>NC_027751.1:45080966-45085024 GCF_000695525.1 Brassica oleracea var. oleracea | reverse complement strand
ATTTAGTTTTTAATGTATGATTTAGGGTTTAAGATTTTCCAACGGTTTAGAGTTTATCCAAAGTTTAATGTTTAATGTTTAGGGTTTAGGGTTTAGAATTTAGGGTATAGGGTTTAGTATTTTGGTGAAGACATAACAATATTAATTTATTTATTTTTTGTAATTATTTTTATGTATTTTTATTATTTTATTTTAAAAATATAATCTAATTTGGATATTTAATTTTATTTTCTTTTTAGAAAGATATCAAATATCAAATACTCAAACACTATTGGATGGTGAGCCTAGAGGTTCACCTTAGGGGGTAAACCCAAGAATTTCTCCCTATTTAATATATATATTTTTTTTTTGACAAAAAATTATGTAGTTTTTTATCTTTATTTATCAGTATTTAGATGTTAATTTTTTATTATAAAATAAAACTGTCTAAGATAATTTTTTCATTTGGAAAAACGTAGTTCGGATAGTTCGTAGATATTTTTTATTTTGAATAGGACTTTGGTTTTATATATAACTTATATATCTTTGGTTACATCAATGCACACATATTAAAATTTTATTTTTTCAAAATTATCACTAAAAAATAATTTTAAATAAATTTATTTAACTATAAATATAAAACACTAAAATTAGTTATACAATTTCTAAAACATCTTATATTATGAAACAAAAATCTTAAATATCATATATATTGTTTTTTTGGTCAACTTCTTTATACATATATTGAAACGGAGGGGAGTAGTTTTTTTAGCAAGAAACAGGATTGTAGTGATATGGTGAAATTTGCGTGTTTATACAGGTGAGAAGGTGGTAAGCAATTTAGCAAGGTTTGTGGTGGTGGTATGGTGCTTTGTGGTGCTTGTGCTCACTCAGAGTTACACAGCGAATCTCACCTCTTTTCTGACTGTTCAACGTTTACAACCATCAGCCACTAATGTGGAAGATCTCATCAGAAATGGGGAGTCTGTAGGGTACCAACACGGCACTTTCGTCCGAGATTTTCTAAGAAATCTGAACTTTTCTGAAACACAGCTCAAGCCTTTTGCTTCTGCCGAAGAATGCGACGATCTTTTGTCCAAAGGGACATGGAAAGGTGGTATAGCAGCAGCTTTTGACGAAGTGGCCTACCTTAAGGATATCGTTTCTCACAACTGCTCCAAATATGCCATGGTTGAACCTTCCTTTAAGACTGTTGGTTTTGAACCTTCCTTTAAGACGGCTGGTTTTGGCTTTGTAAGTTCTTTTAATGTTTTACCAAATGTCAACAAAAAAAAAAAAGTACTTATTTTGATTGCTCACTTATTTTGTTTCCATGATCAATATGTGTAGGCATTTCCCAAGAATTCGCCTATGACAAAAGATGTCTCAATCGCTATCTTGAATGTGACTCAAGGAAAAGAAATGCGACGCATCGAGAACAAGTGGTTCAACCGTGTCACTAGTGAATGTCCTGATCCAAATTCCGATCTTTCGTCTAACCGTCTCAGTCTCAGTAGCTTCTGGGGGCTGTTTCTAATAGCAGGCGTTGCTTCCTTCTTGGCACTTCTCGTCTTTGTAGCCCTCTTCTTGTACGAACATAGGCACACACTATGTAGTAAATCCGAAGGTTCCATATGGAGAAAACTGAAGTCTTTGTTCAGAATCTTTGATGAGAAAGACACAAGGTCGCACACTTTCAAGAGCAATGCGGTTCATAATGTGAGTTCACCTATTACTCCATGCACTCTGAGTCCTTCGAATGTGCAGATCAGACCATTGCCACGAAGCATGTCATTAAACAGGGAGTTTGAGATAAGACGAGCATGTTTCTCCATGAGTGAAGAACGTTTCAGGACGCAACCAAAACATGATAAACAGGGAGAATCTGATATTGAATTTGGAGCTGAAAGACAGAGAGAAGTTAAACAAACTCAATAGAAAGTTACGTTGTAAGTCATCAGCTTAAGTTGTTATTAACTTTTACGTATATAAGCTGTATTTATTGCACTTGATATTAATATAACTCAACGGTGTACACTTGACGCATTCAGTAGCAATTGACTAGTTTGGATACCAGAACGATTTATGTTAATTATTTAGTTATACAACTTTCTGTCATTTTATTTGGTATAAATCTTTTTATGCTTTTGGTTATTATAATGTTCATGTGTTGGAGAATTAGTAGCATGGGTGGGCAAAATCTCACTTGTCCATGTTTCGGAGAGTGCATGGTATGGCGAGTTTGGAAAGGTGCTAAGCACCTTAAATTCGAAACTTATCATTTCAGATATATCTGCTTGCATGGTCTTGGCTTTACCCGATAGAACTCGTTTCCGAGCTCCAGCTATCCTGAGGGAAACTTCGGAGGGAACCAGCTACTAGATGGTTCGATTAGTCTTTCGCCCCGGTGAAGTGTTCGGATCGCGGCGACGTGGGTGGTTCGCCGTCTGCGACGTCGCGAGAAGTCCACTAAACCTTATCATTTAGAGGAAGGAGATGTTACTCACTTGCTAAGCTTAACGGCTTCTCCTTTCATCACACAAGCTCACTAACATTCCCTCTCAAGCTTGGGACCGAGTATAGGGAATACGACATGGATATTTAATTCTCATTGCGAGTAACCGGATTTATCTAGTGCTGGTAGACATATCTCCAGGGGATTAATCGGTTGTGCATCCGTCTGCCAGACATCCCTAGGTTATCCAAAAACAAAAGAACATGAGGAACCTTATATTTAATGCGAAGGTTTATGATAGAGACAAGTTGCAAAAGTGCATGAAAGGTTAGAACTTAGAGTAGTACTGTTTCCTGCTTTGTTTCCGGTTGTAATAGTAATGCTTTTGTTGATTATATGTTTGATTTTAAACTTATCAAGGTTGAAGTCTTGTATCTGTATGTAAAATGATATTACGCACACCAATTAACCTAATGTGCACACTACCACAATCGAATGGTATGTTGATGTAGTACTTTAGGATCGAATTCACATAGACCAACGATTACACTTTATTTCTATAGGATCAATATCAAGCTAAAACAATATGGAGGTTTTAAGATTTGAGGGTTTCGTGACAAGCAAATAACAAGATTAATTAAAGGTTTTCAGATGATTAAGAGAGCTAAGTTCAGGGTGATTCATCGGGATACTTAGGATCATAAGCCACACAACTATTCAGGAAGACAATACAAGCCAATCTAGAACTTGAACAACAAGATTAAATAAATCCACTGTCGTGGTGTCTGCCAATTTATCAAGCAATCCTAATAAAGACAATACAAGCCAAACTAGAACTTGAACAACAAGATTAGATAAACCCACTGTCGTGGTGTCTACCAATTTATCAAGAAATCCTAATGCCTAAACTGTCGTTTGGATTAGAGAATGATGACAATCATTAAGTTTGGGTTTAATTGGTTCACGATTTGCCTTAACATCAGCTTTCGTTGGCTAAGGAAAAATCGCATATGTATGCTTTTTCTAGCAATCTAAAAAACTTTTGATGATTAGATTAAACCTATTATCAGATGATATATGGTCAGTTTAACATAAGCAGTAAGCATAACAATAGATAGAGATATCAAAGGAATAACAATCCTATTTGTGTCTAGCTCATTGATCCATGATCCCTAACACCCTAAACCCAACAAGCGACTACTCAGCCATGAACAGAGAAATCACTGAGACAATATATGAAGAAAACATGCTGAATCAATATATAAATAAGATAGGGTTCAGGAATCTTCTCAAGGTGAGAGAGATGAAGCCTTCTCCCTTTCAAGGTAAAAAATCTTCAAGTACAAAAGTCTCTAATAGTTTCTTGTGTAAAAACTAGCGTAGAATAATAATAGAAAATAAGAAAAGATATATATGCAGGTCTATGGCGGCCTGGGAGTAAAAGGGGGAAGCCCTAGGTAAAATCCCGAAATATTTGGAAACTTCCTTAAAAATCTTTGCCGCTGGAACATGCACTCGGGTTGCTCCGCTCGACTGTTCTGCGTGAAAAAACTCCAAATTACACTCTTTTTCTCCTCTTTTCCTCCAACTGTTCTATCTCCCATCCAATGCAACTCCAGACCTG
>NC_027751.1:45079451-45080776 GCF_000695525.1 Brassica oleracea var. oleracea | reverse complement strand
CCCCACTGACTGCTGTTCAAGATCGGCTCCATACTCTACATCTCAAACCTGCAAAAGCTACACTTTCCAGACAAAGCTCCTTACATTCAATTAAGAGTAGCGTGAGCTTCTCATCACAGACACTATTCAGGGAAGACGGTCTAGGTGTGGAACAAGCTATTTAGTGGTGGAGTTAAGAGTGTTTAGGGGCTACCATTTCATTGTAGAGGATGCAGGATATCACACAAAATGGCAAGAGAGAATAGACCCATTGACATACCATTCGATTGTGGAGGATTCGATCCTAAAGTGCTACATCGACATACCATTCGATTGTGGTAGTGTGCACATTAGGTTAATTGGTGTGCGTATACACGTAATATCAATTTGGCGCCGCGGCCTGGGAGTAAAAGGGGGAAGCTCTAGGTAAAATCCCAAAATATTTTGAAACTTCCTTAAAAATCTCTGCTGCTCGAACAGGCACTCGGGTTGCTCCGCTCGACTAATCTGCGTGGAAAACTTCAAATTACACTCTTTTTCTCCTCTTTTCCTCCAACTGGTCTATCTCTCATCCAATGTAACTCCAGACCTGAAATGACTCAGAAAGACTAAAAAGACTCGATAAAACCTTGAAAATTATTAGTAACACATACATATAATGTGCCAAAAACACAATATATCATAAAACAAATCTGTATACATGTGCCGGACATCGCTTGTATAACATGGTGTTCTGATACAAATGTTTACAATTGAACATCTAACTTCTGAAATTTTTGAAACTAGAAATGTCGATCCTGAACTACCTTTTTGTTTTTGAGTGATCCCTACGTCTCAACCACAAGATCCAACAATTCAATATATCATGTTGTAGCTCTACAAGTTCACAAGTTTGAGAAAATAAAACCATTCTCTAAATAGTGTTTCTCTTTCAGAAAATCCTTTCAAGTCTTCGTCTTTAGTAAACCACTCGACGTCCTCCACTTATCCTTTAATGAACCACAACCAGACGAAATGCATTTCAATTCTGCAACAGGAGATATCTCAAGGGCTATCTTGAAAGTGACTCAAAGCAAAGATATGTCACTCATAGAGAACAAGTGGTTCAACCGTCGTATTAGCCTAGTGATTGTCCTGATCCAGATACCGCTGATCTTTCATCTAACCGCCTCAGTGTCAGTAGCTTCTGGGGACTGTTTTTTATAGCAGGCGTTGCTTCCTTCTTGGCACTTCTTGTTGGGGTCGAAAACGGTTGCAACGAAGTTAACGTCAAAATCCCCGAAGAAGAAAACGAAGAAACCTTCTTCGACAAATACTTTTTCGAAATAGATTCTTCTTTACGAAAA
>NC_027751.1:45078170-45078950 GCF_000695525.1 Brassica oleracea var. oleracea | reverse complement strand
GTTTTTGTTATTCGAGCTGCGACTCAATTAGGTTTTTGCCGTCTTAGGGTTTTAGGACTAGGAATCTCGCCGACAGCTCTCGTAGCCCAGACACTTACCTTGTTGTAAACGCTCAAATGCAGATTCGGAATGAGAACTATCTTGCTCTCTTTTCGATTTCTTATTTTATTACTGTTCTCGTTTCGTGTTTTGATTGCTTGGCGTGTGGTAATAGCAGATATCTGGGACCTCTGGGAAATTAGGGTTTTCCTGGTTTCCTTATTTAAATGGAAATCGACTGTGCGAATTTCGGTTCCCACAATCAGCTCCTTTACGGATCAATCTAACCCGCAAAAACCACTCAATGATCAGGAACGATATGCAAGACTCAACGTGCGCGAATGTCATCTTGTTCAAGGGGGAGCAACGGTCGATCGAGCCAAACCCCGAAACGATCTCCTTGTTATCGAACTGATGATCCGAGATATCAACGTCGCTAGGGTGCTAATCGACACCGGAAGTTCGGCCGATATCATCTTCAAAGATACTCTCGAGAAAATGGGGATCTATCAATTTGAAATCATGAAATCATGAAATACCCTAGCCCACTACTGGGACTTTCGGGAGACACGACCATGGCCTACGGGTCGATTAATCTTGCAGTCAAAGCCAAAACAGTGACAAGAGTCACAGAGTTTCTAGTCGTTGACCGTCCTGCATCTTACAACGTTATAATGGGAACGCCATGGTTGAACATCATGCGTGCCATCCCATCAACGTACCATGTTTGCCTCAAGTTTC
>NC_027751.1:45077822-45078066 GCF_000695525.1 Brassica oleracea var. oleracea | reverse complement strand
ACTCCTAGAAAAGCGGAGAAAAAGATCTCCAACAAGGATTCGCGAAGTCAAGATTCAGCGGAACTCTTCTGGCAGTCTCGTAACATCACGGCCCTAGAGGGAAAATGCGAACTAACTTGCGAACCTGTGGTCACAGTCTGTCTCGACGAAGCATCTCCAGAATGATGCGTCAAAATCGGAGCCAATCTCCGCGAGCCTTTGAGGACTGAGCTCGTAACCTGTCTAAAAAAGAACCTCAATACTT
>NC_027751.1:45077469-45077811 GCF_000695525.1 Brassica oleracea var. oleracea | reverse complement strand
GAAGATATGCCAGGGATTGACATTAACATAACGTGTCACGAATTAAATATCGATCCGACTTTCAAACCCGTCAGACAAAAAAGGCAGAAGCTAGGACCTGAACGAGCTTCCGCGGTCAACGACGAGGTCGAAAAATTGCTTAAAGTCGGGTCAATAACGGATGTGAGGTATCCAGACTGGCTCACCAACCCCGTAGTAGTCAAAAAGAAAAACAGAAAAATGGCGAGTTTGCGTGGATTTTACCGACCTAAACAAGGCCTGTCCAAAAGATAGTTTCCCCCTGCCACACATCGATCGATTGGTAGAAGCAACGGCAGGAAACGAACTTCTGTCTTTCATGGA
>NC_027751.1:45074349-45077413 GCF_000695525.1 Brassica oleracea var. oleracea | reverse complement strand
ATTACCGATCGCGGAACCTATTGCTACAGGGTAATGCCCTTCGGCCTAAAAAACGCCGGCGCAACTTACCAACGACTCGTGACGACATGCTCGTCAAATCCCTCCAAGCAAAGGATCACGTATCACATCTCGAGGAATGTTTCGCGCAGATAAATTCCCATAACATGAAGCTCAACCCGACAAAATGCAGATTCGCCGTGGCATCAGGGAAATTCCTCGGCTACCTAGTCACATCCGCGGCATCGAGGCTAATCCAAAACAGATAAATGCACTGATCGAGATGGCTTCGCCGAAGAATAAGCGGGAAGTCCAAAGGTTGACCCGGTAGAGTCGCGGCACTTAACCGGTTTATTTCGTGATCAACAGACAAGTGCCTGCCTTTCTATGATGTCTTACGGGGAAATAAAAATTCGAATGGTCGGAAGAATGCGAAAACGCTTTCCAACAGCTGAAGCAGTATTTGGCTTCCCCCCTCAGTCCTCGCAAAACCAGTGGAGGGAGAACCTTTGTTCTTGTACATCGCTGTATCAGCAACAGCTGTGAGCGGCGTGCTAATCAGGGAAGAACGCGGCGAACAGAAACCTATTTTCTATATAAGCAAAACTTTGCTGGATACCGAATCTAGATACCCGCTAATGGAAAAATTAGAATGCGCTGCCGTAACATCGGCCCAAAAACTAAGACTATATTTCCAATCCCACACGATCGTCGTCCTCACGACTTTTCCCTTACGAACGATCCTGCATAGCCCGAGTCAATTGGGCCGATTAGCCAAATGGACGGTAGAACTGAGCGAATACGATATCGAGTACCGACCGAGAACAAGCGCAAAATCACAAGTGCTTGCAGACTAGATCTTAGAGCAATCATTTAGGCTGGAATTCCACGCCTCAAACAACGAAGCCGAATACGAAGCACTCGTCGCAGGACTGCGTTTGGCTCACGGCTTGAAGATACGAAACATCCACGCTTACTGCGATTCCCAGTTAGTGGCAAGTCAGTACAACGGAGAGTATGAAGCCATGGACGAACGTATGGATGCGTACCTCAAACTGGTCCGAAAACTAGCTTAAAAGTTTGACTGTTTTGCCCTTACGCGAATTCCCTGTTCTGAAAACATCCAGGCAGATGCTCTCGAGGCCTTAGCATTAAGTTCTTATCCAGGACTTAAAAGGATAATTCCGGTCGAGTTCATCGAACACCCGAGCATCGGACCACCAATCGTCATCAACCTCATAGAAGGTCAAGATGACGAAGAAGAAGAAGTTACGATACAACCGCAATCAGAGCAATCTGATTGCGGCTGCAATACCCCATGGCTGCAGAAAATTCGAGACTACATTATCGACGGACGCATGCCCACCGAGAAATGGGCAGCCCGCAAAGTCCGAACACAGGCCACGCGCTACGTAACAATAGACGGCGAAATTTACCAATGGAGATTCGCCGGACCACTCATGACGTGCCTGGATGGGGAAGAAGCAAAAAAAGTGATGGAAGAAGTACATTCTGGGTCCTGCGGCAATCATTCCGGCGGAAAATCACGGGCAGTGAAAATCAAGCGCCATGGATACTACTGGCCAACGATGATCAGAGATTGCAAGAAGTTCGCACGAAAATGCGAAAAATGCCAGAGGCATGCTCCAACCAGCCGATGTTCTCTCCTCCATTACATCGCCCTATCGTTTTATGTGCTGGGCCATGGACATCGTCGGTCCCCTTCATAATTCAAAGCAAAAGCGTTTCCTTTTAGTCCTCACCGATTTCTTTTCAAAATGGGTAGAGGAAGATTCGTACGCAAGTATAAAAGATGTCCAAGTCGAAAGTTTCGTATGGAAAAACATCATCTGTAGGCATGGAGTTCCTTACGAAATCGTAACCGATAACGGATCTCAGTTTATCTCCACCCCGTTCGAAGCATTCTGCGAAAAATGGAAGATACGGCTTAACAAATCAACGCCCAGATATCCGCAGTGTAGCGGACAAGCTGAAACGATTAATAAGACCATTCTGGAGGCCAAAAAAGGTAGGTGGGCCGACGAACTCGAGGGAGTCCTCTGGTCCCACCGTACCACCCCGAGGCGAGCAACAGGAGAAACCCCTTTCGCTCTGGTGTACGGAACGGAATGCATGATTCCCGCAGAAGAAGAATTCCCCGGTGTTCAAAGAAGATTACTTTCCGAATGAGAGGGGCTCAACAAAGCAATGCTCCTCGACGATCTCGATCTCATTAACGAGCGCCGAGATCGAGCGCCGAGATCGAGCGCTCATCCGAATCCAAAATTACCAACACGCGGCCGCAAAGCACTACAATTCCAACGTATGGAATCGCAGATTTAATCAGAGAAATCTAGTCCTTCACAAAGTCTTCCCAAACACCGCTGAACGAAACACGGGAAAACTCGGAGCAAACTGGGAAGGACCCTATAAAATCGAAAAAGTCGTCCGACCGGGCTCCTACAAAATAGCCAACATGCAAGGCATAGAAATTCCAAGGACCTGGAACACGATGCATCTCAAAAAATAGTATCACTAACCAACTCACAATCACCGAACTACGAGACGGCTTGGTCTCCATAAGGAGTACGTAGGCAGTTTGTCGAAAGGCAAATTCAGCTGTCCCCTCTAATCAAAAAGGGGGGGAGTGGATACGTATACTCGTATACTCTCAAACTCAAAAACATCCGACCACGCCTTCGATGTTTCCGGCATATCTTAACCAAGCAAATTATCTTTTATCCGCGAAACATTTTGATATTCGAAAATAAATCAGCCGTTAGGGAGAAATCGCGACAGATAAATCGATAGCCGGCTAGTCACCACATAAAATCTTAAGCCGAGAGTAAACCTAGGTCTTGCCCTAAACCCAATGCACTGGTCTCTAACATCTCAAGGCATGATATCCAAAAGATACGAGATCCCAAAACCATGCCTCTATGTTTATATTCGACATCTTCAGATATCCCGCGAAGTCGATATCTCGCGGAAAAACTCTCGAAACAGATCTCGAACAAAACATTTCGCATCAAAAAAGGATATGAGACGACAGCTCATCACCCTTCTA
>NC_027751.1:45073831-45074259 GCF_000695525.1 Brassica oleracea var. oleracea | reverse complement strand
GGATTTCAGGTCAGCAAGGATGAGATCGAAATCTCCATCCACGACTGCCAAATCTCCCTTGCAGCCGGACAGTCGGGCCTCTTCGGCCTCTAAGGTCGGAGGAGTCTCACTTTGGAACGATTGAACCACGGCCATCCCACCCTCGATCGTCGCCAAGGCTAAATCCATGTTCCGAATGCATTCGAGAGAGCCCAGAAAGGCGGAGATCTTCGCTAAGCAAGCTTGGAACTCAGAACAAAGAGCGTCCTTGGCCTCTCGAATCCCGCGGCTCACTAATCCTGCATCGCCCTCGATCTGACGCTGAAGACGACGCACCTCCGAAGATTTGGCCTTCCTGGCTTTCTTCTCCTTAAGCAATGAACTCGCCGTCCCTCTCGAGGTCCCTCTCGAGGTCCCTCTCGAGCTCCCCTATCGCGACCTCAAGTTTC
>NC_027751.1:45070946-45072425 GCF_000695525.1 Brassica oleracea var. oleracea | reverse complement strand
CAGACAAAGCTCCTTACATTCAATTAAGAGTAGCGTGAGCTTCTCATCACAGACACTATTCAGGGTAGACGGTCTAGGTGTGGAACAAGCTATTTAGTGGTGGAGTTAAGAGTGTTTAGGGGCTACCATTTCATTGTAGAGGATGCAGGATATCACACAAAATGGCAAGAGAGAATATACCCATTGACATACCATTCGATTGTGGAGGATTCGATCCTAAAGTGCTACATCGACATACCATTCGATTGTGGTAGTGTGCACATTAGGTTAATTGGTGTGCGTATACACGTAGTATCAATTTGGCGCCGCGGCCTGGGAGTAAAAGGGGGAAGCCCTAGGTAAAATCCCAAAATATTTTGAAACTTCCTTCAAAATCTCTGCCGCTGGAACAGGCACTCGGGTTGCTCCGCTCGACTGTTCTGCGTGAATAACTTCAAATTACACTCTTTTTCTCCTCTTTTCCTCCAGCTGGTCTATCTCTCATCCAATGCAACTCCAGACCTGAAATGACTCAGAAGGACTAAAAATATAATGTGCCAAAAACACAATATATCATAAAACAAATCTGTATACATGTGCCGGACATCGCTTGTATAACATGGTGTTCTGATACAAATGTTTACAATTGAACATCTAACTTCTGAGATTTTTGAAACTAAAAATGTCGATCCTGAACTACGTTTTTGTTTTTGAGTGATCCCTACGTCTCAACAACAAGATCCAACAATTCAATATATCATGTTGTAGCTCTACAAATTCACAAGTTTGAGAAAATAAAACCATTCTCTAAATAGTGTTTCTCTTTCAGGAAATCTTTTCGAGTCTTCGTCTTTAGTAAACCACTCGATGTCCTCCACTTATCCTTTAATGAACCACAACCAGACGAAATGCATTTCAATTCTGCAACAGGAGATATCTCAAGGGCTATCTTGAAAGTGACTCAAAGCAAAGATATGTCACTCATAGAGAACAAGTGGTTCAACCGTCGTATTAGCCTAGTGATTGTCCTGATCCAGATACCGCTGATCTTTCATCTAACCGCCTCAGTGTCAGTAGCTTCTGGGGACTGTTTGCTACGTAGCGACCGAGTTCGAGCCAAGGCTCAGTCGCTACGTAGCGACCGAACGTCCATTCCGCTCGGTCGCTACGTAGCGACCGAGCTCGAACCGAAGATCGGTCGCTACGTAGTGATCGAGCGCTTGGTCGCTCATAGCGACCGAGCTCTTCCGAAACGTCGATACCACATAGTCCATGCGTTCTCGTCTATCCTTCGATGCTATCTCCCGAAGACCGTAGCGAACCCATTTCACGATTCCCCGCCATTCTAAGTTATCGATCAAACATTACCGTAAAAACCTCGGAAAGTTCGTTCTTTATCGAAAGAAGCCGTAAGAAACGCTTCGAGTCAGAAAACGGCCCAAAGGGACCTAAGACATGACTCGAGACCCAAATTACGCTTTCTTAACCAACAGCCCGTAA
>NC_027751.1:45067612-45070903 GCF_000695525.1 Brassica oleracea var. oleracea | reverse complement strand
GAAAGATAAATGTCAAGTTTCCGCGGATAAATACGATATTTTGAAGATAATTACGAAGATCGGAAAAAATGGAATATCTCCATTTTTATGCTATGGCGGCTTAGGTGTAGATGGGAAAAAGCGTAAACCGACCTTGGAGCCAGTATATAAGGAGTCCTAGGCGAGCGGCATAGGAGAGGACTTTACACAGCAAACTTAGCACTTAGAGCGATTTTAGGCAATTTTCCGTTTTTGTTATTCGAGCTGCGACTCAATTAGATTTTTGCCGTCTTAGGGTTTTAGAACTAGGAATCTCGCCGACAGCTATCGTAGCCCAGGCACATACCTTGTTGTAAATGCTCAAACGCAGCTCCATTTTTATGCTATGGCGGCTTAAGGGCAGAAGGGGAAAAGCGTAAACCGACCTTGGAGCCAGTATATAAGGAGTCCTAGGCGAGCGGCATAGGAGAGGACTTTACACAGCAAACTTAGCACTTAGAGCGATTTTAGGCAATTTTCCGTTTTTGTTATTCGAGCTGCGACTCAATTAGATTTTTGCCGTCTTAGGGTTTTAGAACTAGGAATCTCGCCGACAGCTATCGTAGCCCAGGCACATACCTTGTTGTAAATGCTCAAACGCAGATTCGGAATAAAAACTATCTTGCTCTCTTTTCGATTTCTTATTTTATTACTGTTCTCGTTTCCTGTTCTGATTGCTTGGCGTGTGGTATTAGCAGATATCCGTGACCTCTAGGAAATTAGGGTTTTCCTGGTTTCCTTATTTAAACGGAAATCGACAGTGCGAATTTCGGTTCCCACACTTCTCGTCTTTGTAGCCCTCTTCTTGTACGAACATAGGCACACACTATGTAGTAACCCCGAAGGTTCCATATGGAGAAAGCTAAAGTCTTTGTTCAGAATCTTCGATGAGAAAGACATAGGGTCGCACACTTTCAAGAGAAGTGCCGTTCATAACGTGAGCTCACCTATTACTCAGTGCACTCCGAGCCATTTGACTCTGCAGATCAGACCATGGCCACGGAGCATGTCTTTAAGCAGGGAGTTTGAGCTAAGAAAAGCATGTTTTGTTATGAGCGAAGAACGTTTCAGAACGCAACCAAAACATGATAAAGTTGGAGAATCTGATATTGAATCCGGAGCTGAGTGACAGAGAGAAGTAGAAAAAATGAATAATGTACTGTAAGCTACATTTATTAGTTTTATGTATATAACCTATATTTATTGTATCTTGATATTATTATAGCTAACGGTGCATAGTATTAAAATAATACTCTCTCTGTTTCATATTAAGTGTCGTTTTGAGTTTGTGCACACGAATTAAGGAAACCATTAATTTTGTACATTTCCTATATAAAAACACAATTACCAATACAACTAACCATATTTCAACCAATAGAAAAATCAATTACTGAGTAAAACTAATAAATTTTGCATTGAAAGTCGAAAACGACATTTATTTTGTAACGAAAAAAAATCTCTACAACGACACTTAATATGAAACGGAAGGAGTATATGTTAATGTATATTTTTTTTAAAACAACATATAAATATAAGTTATCTTAGACATATTTCTTTTTTATAATATAAATAAATAAATTTTAAAAATGTATTATAGCAAAATGTATAAACCAAAGAAAAAACATATTTTGTAGGAGGTTATCTATTTGATTATTTCATATTCTTATTTTATTGTATCTAACTGGAAAATATATTAGTAAGTAATAAAACTTAATAACAGTGGAAATTATATATTTAAAAAATTTGTAATAATATCAAATATATTTATAAAATGAAAAAAATATATGCACGGACGTACGGATTAAAATCTAGCTATCCTAATATATAAAAGGGATTGAGCTAGAGTTCCTAGAGTGTCCACGTAGGTACGGAAATTCCAGTCAATCATAAGTTAAGAATGTGTCATGTCATCAAATGCATTCATGATTTCTGCACGTCGATTCGCCTCCGTCAAAAAACAAATTTTATGGATTCATCTTCTCTCACAAAACCGTGATATCTCTCACCTTTTCTAAATGTAAATGCACAATCAAAATCAATTCTGAAACTGAAGAGGATATTTTATGGCTTCTCAATTAATCCACTGCTTCATGATCATTATATAAACTGTTGAGTATTCTGAGTTACGATTCACCTTCTTATCTCAAGAAAGCCAAGCCGATCGCTGGTTCTGCCTCTCAGAAGAACATCCAGTATCTGAGCACGAAAGTTGTGATCTCCGCTCCATGTAAATTCAATAATCATATTAGGTTGTTCCGTTTCGTTTGATTCTATCTGCAATAGATGAAAGCAAGTCTGAATATGTTGATGGGAACCCTATGTTGCCTATCTAATGACCTCCATAGTTCATGTACTTTCTTATATTCTAAAGTTCAGTTCTTGATGACATTGACAGTATGGTGCCAACACAACACGTCACTCCATAGTTTATGATGATTACCTTCAGTCCAGTCTCTGTCTTTGTAAGTGTTTTTTTTTTCATTCAGCAGGATGTGTGACAGGCTTTTCACAGCAACCTCTCATCCCGTTTCTGAATTTATCTTCTTTCTTAACAACCACTGTCAACAATTGAGTGACATGGTTGAGGTAAATATCATGCATGAGCTCGCATCCACATCTTTCTCCGTATTGGTAGTCTCTGTCACTTTAGCTTTCACTGAACATTGATAACCCAGGTTTGTTCGCTAAGGATCCTGTCCTTTATTTCTTTTACTATATTACAGCGCTGTTACTATAATGCCTCCCAGGACAACTTGGTCTGACTTTTTTTTCGACAGCCCTTTTGTGTCCACTTGCCTCTTACAAGTTACAATATTTAGCAATCGTCAAAAGCAGAGCTGAACATTTGTTCGAAGTGATCAACTCGAGAGATGATGTGCTTAGGACGTTGATGGGAAGGTGTACGTATCTCAGGTATGTGGAAACTGGATTAACGGATAGGGTTCTATATGCTTGAATGGGATCAAGACTTCTTTATGTCCTTTGGAAGTTTTGAAGAATGTGCAGAAAGCTGTTAGGGATATGATGATATTGTCTTCAATGGTCTACCATCGACTGAGCCATTCTAGGTGTTCAATGAGAATAGTAAGTACTGGAAGAAGAGGGTTACAACTCATGTTATCATTGATATCTTGCATATTTACATTGTTTTATCCATTCACCCATGTGCATTTTGATCATATAGACTAGGATTTAGCCATGTTTAGGTTGCATTTTGCATACATGAGTCTTTATCAGGTATTGGAGTACCACATGGAGTTCTTGGAGGCATTT
>NC_027751.1:45056722-45063878 GCF_000695525.1 Brassica oleracea var. oleracea | reverse complement strand
AGAAAAGAGATTTGTGTGCAGGGTGTTTTTAGGATCTTTTGGTGAGAGATGTGAGTTGGGTTTGACATTTGGGAAAAATTGTATAATTGTATGTCTGGGAAAAGGGTAGAACAATGGATATTGAGCATTGTATGCATGAGTTGGTCCCTTTCTTAGATATATTATGTGCAATGTCAAGGCTACTTGTTTCGAGAGTAAACCACCGTAAAAATTTTATGTTTCGAACCTTTTGAATCACTTGAATAAAAGCCTTCCCTTACCCAAATGACTTGGACCGACTGACCATTTGCAAGAATTCACTAGATGTTTTGTGCTTAATGAATGTGAGAGTTGGTTGATTTGAATGTATGGATGCTTGATGATGAGTGTAGGGACAAAAGGAGATGAGATACGCCTAGAGAAGCTAGAGTGTAATAAGAGAATGTGCTAATCGTGTTTGCTAGTTGTGTTTTTTTTGGCTATGAGCTCACCTTCGCAGAGCTGGTTCGACAATCACTATACTACAACATTTGTCTTAGGAGTTTGAAAACTCTTAACATCAAACATTTCTCTGGCCAAGGGTGTGGAAGCAGAGTTTGAACCTCATCATCGGATTGTTATGTTTAAATGATCTAACGAGCATGAAAAATCACTGTTCATGTCTTCTTTATATGTTTGCTAGAATAGATGAATGTTTGATGTCATCCACCTGAGTATTTTCCTGACAGATAGATTTTGTTTGTTATTGTTTTGATACTGTGTATTGGCAGAAATGTCAAATTTCTTGATTGAGTGTAGTGTTAGTAAGAATCAAAAGCAGCTACTGTTACCCACTGCATCCATGGCTAGCAACATCTTCCTTCCAAGAAGCGTCATCCCCAATAAAAGGAATTCTAGGTTTAACTTCTTCGTAAGTTTCCCTTGATCATTCCAATCTGAGAAGCAGGAATGTGTAGATATAGGGGGAAAAATAGCTCCAGATGCAGAGCTTCACTTTTATATAGTCAAAGAACGATTCGTGAGAATATAACACCGAAAGGTGTTAAAAAATATAAACTGGTAAGCTCATATACAACTCCTCAAATTGTTCCGAAGTCTTTTATTTTTTTATTGCCTAAAGAAAGTATTTGTGCAGATTCTTCTGATGGCTTTCACACGGGTGAATGGCATCAACAAGCAAGAAAACATCACTATGCTAGATAAATATGGAGGGGAAAACCCTTCTTCTGCAGAACAAAATAAAAAAAAATGGAACCATCTTGATGCGGCCTATCTTTGCCTCATGTCTGCGTTATTCACTTTGACGTTAGCTTAGCAGTGGCGGGAAGTTTTGTTTTGTTACTTGGGTTTTAAGTTATCATTTGGCTGCTGGAACATGAGTTAGAGAAACATTGTCATCTTTTTATATCAAATCCATGAAAAGACTATTATGATTTACTCTGTTATGGGTATTGTTATAGATTTGAAGAAAATTTATGAGATATTGTGTTCAGAAACATTTCAAAATAAGTGAAAAGATACTAAGAAAATATGATGTTCTCTAATTTGGCTTTAGTACCTTCTGATTTTAGAAGTTCAGCTCAAATAGCTGGCGAAAAAAAAAAGACTTTAGTCGCCAGTATTCATGGCATGAGAATGACGCACACCAGTCATCAACATCACCATAAGTGGCATTTCATATAGATTTTGAAACCCCATAAAATTCTCTAATACCGTAAATAATAAGTTAGTAAAAACAACTCAAAAGTTCTAAAAACAAAAACAAAGCTTGAAAGTTTGAACCAGTTGTTATTAACGATTTATTTTCATGGAACTTAATTTATGAATAGTTTTTATCTAATGTCCCTGAAGGACGCCTAAATAGGAATGATGAATTGAATTAGAATTCAAGTTAAAAATAGAAAAAGGTTTTATTGCACTCGTTTCAAATTCGATATGAACTTATATTTTTTATAATATGGCCACAATATATATTATTATATATATATATTAAATAAAAAATATTTGACCGAAATCCGAGCGTATTCCGGAAGAATCTCTAGTATACTTAAAAGAAGATAAAATAAAATGATTGAAAAGGGTAAAATTTCCTCAAGGATGAGGGAAAACTGATGTGTTAGTAGCTGACGTGTTAATGCCAATCGGTTACTGCATTTTGCAGGATCAGTGGTTCGTCTATGAGAGCACCCCCATTAGTGAACCCCATGAAAAGGGTTCACAAAATATTTTTTATTATATTTTTTTCTGTTTGATTTTTGTTTTTTTTTAAAATAAGAAAAAAAAAAATTAATCGGACCAATCGCGGGCCGCCACGGCACAGTGATGAACCCGGTTCACTGGGAAGAGGTGGAGAGAGACAGGTTCATCACTATTCATTATTTTAATATTTTTTTTTTTTAGAATATGTGTGAACCCTCCATAAATTCACTAATGGGGGTGCTGTGAGACTCTGAGTTTCTGCACGTCACGGGATAGTTTTTTTTCTTTTCAAACCTCCAAATATTATTGATTTATATTCTAACTTAATCCATCGCTCAGCCCTTTCACCACAACAACGACCATACACAATAAGTTTTACTATTGTTTTATTAAGAAACAAGTGTTATAAACTTACTGGCATAATCGATTGTTTTTCTCAAGGATTTTTCTAAAACTTTCGTTATCTCCAACGCCGAGGAGGACGATTGTTAATGTAGCCTTTGCAGCTGCTTCTTTGCTATTCGTTACTGAACTTCAAGCCTTAGCCTAGTATCCAGCGTTGCTCAGATGGTCTTCCCCTCTGAGCATATAACTAAAGAATAAGATTCCTTGTGGATATTTTGGAAGAAAGAAGGGCACGCTTTCCTTATTTATTCATTCATTCATATTTTAGAGGAAGTCACTATATCTCCAAATTTACTAAAAGTTTTATTTTTATTTTTGATAATTAGGATAAATACTGGACCAAAACTTAGACTAATCTCCTAAGTTTACAGAAATTGGATACTTAATATCCAAATCTGGTAGAAAATCAAGTATTCTTACTATTTAAGATTTTCACAGTAGCCAAAAATATAATGGCAATTAAACCGATATTTCCATTAATGTGATAGTAGCAAGCTTATATTTTGTCAGTTTACTTTTTACTTTGCATATTTCACAACTCACATCACCAAATGGGACGAAACTTGGAAACTTGTAATAGTAGTTTCCTATTTCCTATTTTATAAAATGACTGGTTTCATTATTCATTACATATTTGAATGGGATAAAAGTCTAAATATCCTTCAGAATTATTTTAGAAAGTATATAAAAATAAATTATGTACATAAAAAGGAACGTAGAAATTAACTATAAAAAAAGACTCCCTCTTTTGGGCCCAGTTTCTCTCTCGCTAATATTATCCTTCGTTAGTGGGTGGAGCCTAGCTGTCGAATTAAAAGTGACACGTATACACAAAAACACCGCAAAAAAAATCCTATTTTGCGTCTAATCTTCTTCGGATCAAGGGTTTGATCTTATCGTTTGATAGCAGTGAAGATGTATCACGCGATGGATAAAGAGATGATGGCGCTATCTTTGGAAGAGGAAGATGTTCCGTTCGTGATGCCTGATCTCCCTGAATTTCGAAACGCTAGAAGCTTGATTGGAGAATTCTGAACCCTGCTGATTGTCAGAAGATGCCAAGGAAGTGGCAGAAACAAGGAAGAGTCAGAGGAGTGGCTTTATCTAAAGAAAGATTCCAATTCATCTTTGATCATGAGCATGATCTCTTAGATGTTTTAGAGAAAGGAGTTCACACCTATAATGATTGGGCCTTGGCGATTGATCGTGTTAGATATACTTCAAAGGCTAAACCATGAGAAAGATGTCTGCCCGTTAGTGGTAAAGAGGAGAAAAGACGATGCCCTTGCTTGAAGACAGAGAATTCTTCAAGAGAAGAATCAGTCAGAAGCTATTCTCAAGAGGTGTTAGATGAGATGAGAAGATATCTTCTTATGGCAAATGAGGAAGATAAATTGGTGCGCATAGACAGAGTACGTTCGTCTGTGGCTGATGTGTAGAAAGATCCAATTCTGAAGAAAACTATTCTCAGGAAGGATATTTGATTTTTATCTGAATACCTCGGTGGAAGCTATGGAGTGTGGGAACAAGGAGGGTGAAAAGCTCTTGGCCTCAGCTATCAAAGCTTCTAGGACCGTAATCACAGGTGCACCAGCTTCAAGGTTTGAGCATTAGTGGGAAGGAGATCAAGAAGCAAGTGTATCAAAGTGGTGCTACCTCAGTTACTGGTCCTCAGGAAGTTAATGTTAATAAGGTGGCGAGAAGTGACTCTTTCAAAGTGGGAGCCAACTCTACGGAATATGACACTGGTTACGATGTAACTAAGACATCCGGGGTTGTAAAGAAGAGTCCAAATCCAAGACGCAGACCTTACATTAAAAAGAGACAAGAGCAGAAGGGGTCTTCGTCAAACATACTTCATGATTTGTATGGGAAAGGTGATGGAACAACAAAGATTGGCTCCAAGAGAAAGGGCTCGGGTGGAGAAGACGAAGGTTATAAAGTCTAAGAAGTCTGTTAATATCAAAGTCGAGTCTGTAAGTAGGAACTTGATCGACTGTATCTTTCAGTTTGGTAATATATCCTTTTTTGCCTCTTGTATATATGGTCCTACGGGTGTAAAAAAAAGGGTAGAGTTATGGGAAAGACTCAGTAGACTTGGGGTAAATAGAAAAGAAAGTTGGTGTGTTTTTGGAGACTTTAATGATATATTGCACAATGGTGAAAAGATTGGAGGAGTCTGGAGAGCTGATGAATCCTTTGATCCGTTCAATCAGATGATAAATGTGTGCAAGCTTGAAGAACTGCAAAGCCAGGGTAATGCTTTTACGTGGGGTGGAATGCGCAACAATTTGTGGGTTCAGACAAGATTGGATAGGTGCTTTGGAAGCAGGGCTTGGTTTCAGAAATTCCCATGTTTTAACCAATCATTCCTTGACAAAAGAGGATCTGATCATCGACCAGTGCTTATCCATCTCATTGAAGCCCAATAAATATATAGAGGATGGTTCAAATTCGACAAGAGAATTATGGAGGTTGATGGTGTGCGAGACAACATTACTAATGCATGGGAGTTTGGTGATGGTAGAGGTAATCTATCGTTATCTTCTCGAATCAAAGCGTGCAGGAAGTCTTTGAGCTCTTTGAAAAAGAACGCGAATATGAATTCGAGAGATAGAATACGGCAAGCGGAGATTGCATTGGAGCAGGAGCAATCTACAATGATTCCATCAACGGCTAAAATCCAATACCTGAGGAGAGAACTGATGAGAGCACAGAGGGATGAAGAGATGTATTGGTGGCAGAAAAGTAAAGATAAATGGTTGAATGGAGGAGACAAGAACTCTCGGTTTTTTCACAACTCAGTTAAAGCTTCGAGGCAGACAAACTCTATAGACAAGCTGTTAAACTCTGAAGGAGTCGAGGTATTCTCTGAAGCTGCGAAAGGCGAGGTAGCAATAGAGTTCTACTCTAACCTTTTTAAATCGTCTAATCCTCCTCCGTTCACTTTTTGGTTCAATGATATGAGACCAAGAGTAACGGCACAGATGAATAAAGATCTGGTAAGGCCTGTCTCCGAGGTCGAGATAAAAGAAGCTGTGTTCTCAATCGACCCATCCAAGGCACCGGGGCCTGATGGGATGTCCGCTCTATTCTTCCAAAAATACTGGAGTGTGATCAAAGAGCAGTTTGTAAAGGAGGTTAAGCTGTTTTTTGAGAGGGGTGTGCTACCAAAGGAGTGGAACTACACTCACCTTTGTTTGATTCCGAAGATTTTGGAACCAACATCGATAGCTGACCTTAGACCGATAAGTTTATGCTCTGTCATGTACAAGACCGTGTCAAAGATAATGGTTAAGCGGCTAAAACCTTGGATGCAGCGACTAATCTCTAAGACGCAGTCTGCATTTGTATCAGAGCGTCAAATCTTCGACAATATAACTATTGCTCATGAGATGATCCATTCTTAAGGGAAAAAGGACGATAGTGCGGCTGCGTGGATGGTGGTTAAAACGGATATGTCAAAAGCATATGACCGTGTTGAATGGGGATACCTCAGGTCCCTTCTTTGTGCTTTGGGATTTGATTTAACTTGGATCAAATAGATAATGAAGTGTGTTACTTCGGTCACATACTCTGTTCTGGTTAATAATCAAGCGCATGGAATGATTTCACCACAAAGAGGGCTTAGACAGGGAGATCCTTTTTCTCCTATGTTGTTTGTTTTATGTACCGAGGGCCTCTCTCATCTACAAGGAAGAGCTGAAAGAGAAGGACGAATTCATGGGATCAGGTTTGGGACAACGGGACCTGCGGTGAATCATATGCTATTTGCTGATGATTGTCTCTTCGCTTGCAAAGCTGATGAAGAACAGAGCAGTGAATTGCAGGGCATCCTAATGAAATATGAAGATGTAACTGGGCAGATGATAAATCCTGGAAAGTCTTCTATCATCTTTGGTAGTGGAGTCTCGATGGAGTTGAAGTGTAGAATTAAACACAACCTGGGCATTGAAGCAGAGGGAGGTGAAGGCAAATATTTGGGTTTACCGGAAGAGCTAAAGGGTTCGAAGGTCAAAGCCTTCACCTATCTAAAGGATCGTATGGCAAAAAAGGTCTCAGGATGGCATGCAAAAACTATATCTCAAGGTGGGACAGAGGTATTGATTAAGGCAGTAGGAGCGGCTTTACCAATACATGCCATGTCTGTCTATAAGATCCCGAAGATGGTTATTTCCGGTTTGCATAGTATTTGTGACACCCCGATTTACATAATAAAATGTTACGATAAGTAAATAGTTCTGATACCAAATTGTGACCCCCGTCACTTTTGAAATAGTAAGAATAATTCGATAAGTACAAATATCTGAAATATCCATATATAAATATTTGAAAGTCCACATCCACGCTTGAATTCCATAATATAAAATAAAATCTGAAACATAAAATACGACATAAACCGAGAGTCCGAAATACGAAATAACATAAACGATAAAAGCCCAAAGGCCTAGAGGCCCGATAACGATAAAAGCGATAAAACGATAGAAGCCCAAAAGCCCAATAGTAGTAAAAGCCCAAAAGCACCGGTCCGGTATAATCACTTCTGCTCGTCGGTCTCACCTGAAAGGGGGAA
>NC_027751.1:45044401-45050683 GCF_000695525.1 Brassica oleracea var. oleracea | reverse complement strand
GCGGCTTAGCGGAAAAATCAACGGCGGCGACGGCGGCGACGCGGCGGCAGCTTCTCGGCGGCGAACGGACGGTGGTCGGTCACGGCGGCTCCGGCGAACGGCGGAGGCGCGTGTGTTTCACGCGCGCGCCGAGGCGAATCTTCGGGAGGCGCGTGCGGCTTCGTCCGGGCTCCGTTTGAGGCGTGGTTGGTGTCTACGGCTTCGTCTCGACGAGAGGAACATGATGATGGGCTTGGATGCACGAGATTCGCAACGGTTAAGAAGTTATGGTCGATTTACTAAAACGGCCGAAACTAAACTCAAAAATATGGCGGTTTCCGGTTACCTTTGGTTGCGGATGATGGTGGGGGCGAGCTCAACGTGATCACGGCACACGGTTGCTCCGGCGACGAGCTCAGGTGAGCTTTCTCTCTCTTTCTCTCTCTCTTTCTCTCTCTCTCTTTCTCTCTCTCTCTCTCTCTCTTTAAAGAAGTTGGAGATGGTGGAGATAATGGAGATGGTGGAGATGGTGGAGATGGTGGGGATAGTGGAGATGGTGGGTCATTACAGTATTATGGCCAGCTTTTGGTGGAGTAATGTGGAGTATAAAAGAAGAATTCATTGGATGAGCTGGGAGAAACTGTGCATGTCGAAAGAGGATGGTGGGATGGGTTTTCGTGATCTGGAATGTTTCAATGAAGCTTTACTGGCTAGACAAACTTGGAGAATCATTCAATATGAAGATAGTCTCTTTTCGAAGGTTCTAAAAGGAAAGTACTTTGAGAATGATTCGTTGGTTTATGCACAGTTGGGAAGCAAACCCTCCTACGCTTGGAGAAGTATCATGTATGGCAGGGACTTGCTGAAAAAAGGATTGAAGCATCTGGTGGGAAATGGAAGAAGCATCAAAGTATGGTCTGAAGCCTGGCTAGAAGACGAAGATGGTACTTGGGGGCCCCTTTGAGGAAACAAAGATGTTTTGATGCTAACCTTCAAGTATCGGACTTGATTGATTATCACAGAAGAAGGTGAGATCGACAGAAATTAGAGGAGCTTTTTGTCCCTGCTGATGTCAACAGGCTCTTAATGAAGCAACCAGTAGTTTCGGATAATGACTCTTGGATTTGGAGATTCAATAAAAGTGGCTCCTACTCGGTGAGATCAGGTTATGAGTTGGCTTTTTCCATTCATCATAGTGAACTCATCAGAATTCAAACGATGGCCCATCCCTTAATCAGCTAAAAGAAAAGGTATGGAGTTTAAAGGCGCCATCAAAAATCAAGGTTTTTATCTGGAAGGCCCTCTCTGGTTCTTTGTCGGTTTTTGATAACCACAAAAGTCGTGGAATGAAATGTGACTTAGTGTGCCAAACCTGCGGGAATGATGGGGAGTCGATCAATCATGTTTTATTCTCATGCCCATTAGCAAGACAGGTATGGGCACTATCAGGCTTTCCAACACCGAGAGGAGGATTTAGTGAAGAGTCTGTGTATCAGAATGTGGGTTATCTCATCTATTATTTGGAACACAACAGAGAACAGAAAGAGATAACAAAAAGGTTCCCTTGGACGCTTTGGTATCTATGGAAAAATAGAAATTTGCTGCTGTTTGATGGATTTCTCTTCGATTGAGATCAAATGTGTAAAAAGGTTTGTGAAGAAACCAATCTTTGGTTTCTAGCGCAAAGTTTGGAGTTGGGGAATGTCAATGGGACCTGTACACAGATAGAACGACATGAAGACTTTTGGAACCCTGGGGATGGAGAGGAGCTAAAATGTAATATTGGTATGAGATGGGTAAAGGAAGCAAGAATTGCAGGGGCTGCATGGGTTCTCAGAAATGGAAGTGGTGAAGTCCTGCTCCATAGTCGACGTTCTTTTGGAGCAGTGGGATCAAAGGATGTGGCATACTTCTTGTCCTTAGCTTGGGCTATCGAAAGTATGATCTCACACAAATGTCTGAAGATTTACTTCGTCTTTGAAGGAGGAAACTTGGTAAACGCTATCAACAGGCCAAATGCTTGGCCCTCTTTCAAGTTTGAAGTAAAGGAGATCAGACGATTACTTGATGATTTTTTGACATGGCGGTTAGATTATGTGTCCTTTGAAGCCAATCGAGGACCCCGTCTTATCGCTGATAGTGCCGTAACTAGTAATAGATATCAGTCTTATGTTGCAAGGGGATGTCCTAGATGGTGGTTTCACGTTTTTGGTTGCAGACTAGATCCTTTCAGATAGGTTGGTCTGTTTATGTTGTTTTGGGTTGACTTTGTACATGTTCTTCTGGTTAATGGAAAGTTTCAGACGGCAACAAAAAAAAACTATCAAAAAACTATCATATCGATCGTACAGAAAAGATCCCTACTCCAAAAACATAAATGGAAAAAAAGAAAAATTTTGTATTTGATTAAGAGAAATTACTTAAAATAACTTTAATTAATCATAAAATGACTAGATTAACTCATATAATTTTGAAATTACTAAACTAACTCTTGAAATATACAAACTTACGGTTTTGCTATCAGTAAAATAAAGCCTAATTAGAAAAAGAAATACATTTTAATATTATGAAAGGAAAAAAAAAAAAAAAAAATACTTTATTGGGTTTCTTCACCAAACGCTCTCTTCGTCGTCTCCGTCACCTCCATCTCCGACGGTCCCTTTTTCCTCACAACCGCCTTTGTCTCCGTCACCTCTACCGTAATTTGACTTTGTCTCCGGCATCCTCCACGATAATTCACCTTCGTCTCTTTCCTACTCGACAAACTCGAAATCGATTTCACCACAGTCACATCCGGCTTCAATTGCAAGTTACTCTAATCTGTGAGTCTTTAATCTATGCTATTGGAGTTGTTATTATCATAGATTAATTAATTGCACGTTGAAATTTTGGAACCCTAATTTCCAATTTCATCTAACCTTCGACTTTCAAATCTGTTAAATTCAAAAAACGTGAGATTTGTGAAGGGTTGTATTTAATAATTGCCATTTACTCATTGCCAAGGTTTAATTTAGCAAAGAGAGCAACAACCTCTGCAAACTCAACTCTTACAAGCACTGTGGTAACGACACAATTCTTTTTTTTTCCTCTAAATTCTTGTTAATTCGTTGGATACAATGTTGTTTACGGACACAAGTTACTGCGTTTAGGTAGTGCACAGTCTAAAGTTTGGATGTTTTGTTTTGAATTTTGTTGGTTTACATGTGATTAACGGTTGGATCTTTTTGCTTTAATTTCGGGTTTGGCGAACAGGAAGACGGTGACCACCATTCAGGTAGCTGACAAGGAGAAAGGTGTGGTACTTGAAACCACCAAGACAAAGAAACAAAGCAAGCTTAAGCTCTATGTTAACAAGTCTGTCCTCAAGGAGTTCCCTATGATGGCCAAAGCTGTTGCCAACCAGGTATTAAACCTGATTTGAAGAAGACAACACTTGCTAGGCTCAGCGTGATCAGAAAAGGCCTTAGAGTCGCCAAGTCTGGTCCCAAGGAGAGGAAGCAGGCTTAAAGATTTGACCGTTTACTGAACATTTTACTTCTGAAAAACCTTTGTTTTGTGATTTCAAACAAATTTTTGTAGGTTATAAAGATCTTTCATGGACAGTTCAGTTTCTTGCTTAAAACACCTCCATTGTTTTGTGATTTCAAACAAATTTTTGTAGGTTATAAAGATCTTTCATGGACAGTTCAGTTTCTTGCTTAAAACACCTCCATTGTTTTGTGATTTCAAACAAATTTTTGTAGGTTATAAAGATCTTTCATGGACAGTTCAGTTTCTTGCTTAAAACACCTCCATTGTTTTGTTTTTTTTCTTTCTCAGAATGATATTAAAATGTAGTAAGCTGGTTGCTGTCCAGCTGCTCTTTGATCTTGATATTGTGAATAAAAAAAATCTGTTTTGCCTCAGGCTCCAAAGTAGACTCGCACTGCAAATACTGGTCAAATGTCATGCTGTTGACTTTTTATGGACATATGATATCACTAAATAAAGTAGGAAGTGATGCAATGTCTATATGTGTTATTAACCAAATATGAAATTGTAAGAACTAAATACGATAGGAACCAAGACACAATAGAAACACAAGCAGATTCTCTACATAAAAAAATAGATTTTACTAGTTGATTTTTTTTGTCAATATTTTACTTGATTCATTCCATAAGTTAAAACATACAAGAGTTCCACTTTATTACATAGCCAGAGTTTTTCATTCTACCATTTTTAGCTAGTTTATCAGCTACATCATTGGCAATTCTTGGAATCTTTAAGAAATCAAAATGAGAACCTTTTATGAGGTTTAGGATGTCTCAACATAGGTCTAATGATGATTGTATTGAGCTCTCAGTTCACTTTCCCCCTGGTTTCTTTTGGATAGTTGCTCATGAAGTGTTGCGGAGTCTCCACATAAATACACCAGATTTGAAATTAATATAAACCAGGTTTAATCAAACATTATTTTGAATCTGGTTTACATAAACCCAGATTTCCGTTGATAAATCTGTCACAACATAAATTAAAAAATTTGCCACCACATAAACAAAAAGTCTACCAACAATTTTAAGTCGGATATATAACTCTCACTACAAGAAAACATATTTTTTACTAGGGCAGTATTCGTTAGGGCAATATTCGTTGTAAATTCGTTGTAAACGGGGTGTTATGACGAATTAACCTCGAAAGACATTTCGTTGTTAAACGTCAGTCGTAACGGAGATTTCGTCGTAAAAGACTCATTACGTTTACGACAAAATATATTCCTCGTAAAGCGCAGGGAAAGAATTCGTCGTAAACGACACGTAAGATTTCGTGGTAAAGCCCACGTAATGATTTCGATGTAAAGCACACGTAAATACTTTCGTTGTAAATCACTCGTAAACATTTCGATGTAAAACCCTCGTAAATCTTTCGATGTTAATCACTCGTAAACATTCGATGTAAACTCCATGTAATGTTTACGAGGAGTTTACATCGATTCTTATTATATTATTATTAATTAGTATATAATAAATTTTAATTTATATTTAATATTCAGAATTTAAAATAATTTAAAATTTAAAAATCGATGTTAATCACTCGTAAACATTCGATGTAAACTCCGTGTAATGTTTACGAGGAGTTTACATCGTTTCTTATTATATTATAATTAATTAGTATATAATAAATTTTAATTTATATTTAATATTCAGAATTTAAAATAATTTAAATTTTAAAGCGAAATATGAAATTGTTAAAAAGGCATTTAAAAGTCATACAATAATATTTAAATTCATAATAAAAACAGAAATTGGATCGGACTCTTCGGGATTTCGTGATGGCAACCCAAGAGTGGGTTGTCTCTCACTCAACATTCTCTGCATAGTCGGGTTCCCCACCGCCATCACGTCTAGCAGATCCTCAAGAGAGTCTAAACGAACCTGCTGGCTATCCATTCGAGCTTTCATCTGAGAAGTCTCTTCATCCCGTCTCGAAGTGTATGACGAAGTTTCCCTTTCAACTTCGTTAACAGAGCCTATGTCGACTATTCGTCCCTTCTTTTTAGGAGCCACATATAAAATTAAAACATATATTAATATAGTTAGTTATGTTAAAGTATTAAAAATAACGTAAACAAAATTTTTAAGTTGTACCTCTTCGAAGATTCTGTCGGCCTCTTCAGGGCTTCTGTCGACCTCTTCGGTGGACAATGTTACTGGTAATCCATCGGGAGACTCCTGGGTTAGTTGCGTCTCCCGTTCTTCAATCCGACCAGCCACTGTTTGGAAGAGTTTCTCAGATGCAGGATCCACAAAGGCGTGAGTCATCTTGAATAGGTCAGACAGAGATGGTAAGACTCCCGTCTTCTCGAACTACAAAAAAAAAATTAAATTAAATATTAAAAATTATATTAATTGAATAATTTAAAATATATATATATATATTTAAAACAAAATTTACAGCTTCTAGACGGACTCCTGCATGAGGTTTTTGTCCGGTTCTGTGAAGCATGGGCAAATGACCATCTTTATCCTTCGTCCTTCGAGAAGCCGAGCACGAATTGGCCTTTTTGATTGAAGAGGGGTGCTCCCAATAGGCGATGAGGCCATCCCTCACATCCGTCGTGAGCTCAGTAGGCTTTCCCTCATACCCGTAGATCTCCCACTTGTCCTTCCAATCGGAGACTGTGTTGCAGAGGCGGATCTTTGCCTTTGCAAAGAATTCCGCCTTCACCCTCTCGGTGATTCCCAAAGATCAATGCCACTTTTGCTGAAACACAAAAATTTTGAAAAAATTACAATTAATAATAAATATTAAAAAATATATATATAT
>NC_027751.1:45043215-45044281 GCF_000695525.1 Brassica oleracea var. oleracea | reverse complement strand
AGGTGCAGCCGCTGGAGGAGGAGGTGGAGGCATCTGCGGTGGAAGAGGAGGACTCGAAAAAACTCTCTGAGAAGTCTGAGAGTCTGGAACTGCATCGGAAGACGATGGACCGGAAGAAGATGTACCGGAACCATCGTCAAACAACTGGGCATAAGTAGGTGCTGCTGGTTTCCTTCTAGGAGCCGTCTAAAAAAAATTAAAATAAATATAATCAATTATGACGACATAATTAAAAAATTATTCCGTTACCTAACTAATCTCCTAAACTATAGTATTCCGCCATCTAACAAATCACCTAAACTAATTACCTAACTAATCACCTAAACTAATTATCTAACTAATTAATCACCTAAACTAACTTTTAAAAAAATAGAAGACGAAAGGGAGTGTACCTTAGAGGAAGAGCAGAGGAGTTTGGGAGGAATGAACGAGGCAACCTCGTTCTCGGCGACTTAATATTACGACGAAGTTACCAGGCCCGCGTTTTTCCATTTACGACGAAGTTGCCAGACCCGCGTTTTTTGGTTTATGACGAAATTACGTCGAAACGTCAGTTTACGATGAAGTTACCAGGCCCGCGTTTTTCCATTTACGACGAAGTTACCAGGCCCGCGTTTTTCCATTTACGACGAAATTTACAACGAATACTGATTTGCCAATTGTGAGAGACACCATACCCATCAGACATATTTCCAGGAACATGCCAATTACCTCCAACCTTCACTGTTTCCTGAGCTCCGTAATAATCAATGTCTGCTTCGATCTGCTGGCCGGTGAGATATGGAGGAGGACTGTCTCTGACAATTTTTTTGTGCCGAAACAATGTCTTATTTCTTCTGTACGGATGGGCAAGTGGAAGAAAGCGACGATGACAATCAAACCAACAACTCTTCCTACCATTCTTCAGTTGAAAAGCATCTGTCAATCCAAGACAATATGGACTAGATAATCTTCCATTTGTTGTCCAGCCAGACAACATCCCATAAGCAGGGAAATCACTTATCGTCCACAGCAGAACTGCTCGCATCGTAAAATTGTTTTTCAAGGAACAATCGTACGTCCTCAC
>NC_027751.1:45042204-45042537 GCF_000695525.1 Brassica oleracea var. oleracea | reverse complement strand
CATGTTGATACCAAATGTAGTATTGTGGTGTAAATCCTTTGTTTACTAAATGCTTCCATACAGTTTCATTACGTGTAAATTTTGAATTCTTGCATTTCCGACAGATGCAGAACATCTTACCGCTTTCCTGCGTGATCGGTGTACAGCCCGCCTGGTGCATGAATGTCTCTAGCCCGCTCAGAAATGTGTTCGTCACCCTCCCGTCGGAATCTTTGTGCAAATACATCCAACTCCGTAACTCGTAAATACTACCGCCACCGGCCATTTTTTTCTTAGAGTTTTTTTTGAAATCTTTTTTTCTGATTTTTTCGGATTTTTTTTTCCGTTTGTGTT
>NC_027751.1:44993619-45041960 GCF_000695525.1 Brassica oleracea var. oleracea | reverse complement strand
TTTTTTTTTCCGTTTGTGTGTTGTGAGGAAGAGAGTTGTGGGAAATAACATATATATAGAGAAATTTTTGAATTGGGTAGTTGAAATATAACAACGATTTTGCAAGGAATGTTTTACATGGATTTTACATGGTTTTAACATAATATTTACAACGACTTTACGACGAAATTAGGTAAGTTAAAGCACATTGAATACATGTTTTCACCTAAATATAACGGTAACATGTTTCGTTGTAATGTCGATGTAACGATTACGACGTATTTCTCATTCCACGTACTTTCGTCGTAAACTTACATGGATTTTACGTAAATTTACATGGCGTTTACGACGAAAGTTGGTCTCCTCGTAACTGCGTTGTAAACACCATGTAAATTTACGACGAAATATTTTCGTCGTAAATCTTCGTTGTTTTGGAAACGTTTTCTTGTAGTGTCTGCCATAAAAAAATAAATCGAACATAAGAAAATATGTCGGTACATAAAAAAATAAGTTGACCACAAACATCTACCACTTATAACAAATCTGCTACCTCATTCGACAGACATATTCTTAAAATTCTGTTTTCTGTTCAAATCGGACAATTAACTCTGCCGTGAAAATAAATTTGACATTTCTAAGAAAGTTTGACACCACCTTAATGGTAGATTTTTTTTTTCTATACAGATTTTATAAACAAACTTATTATTCGACATATTTATTTTTTTGAAAATAAATCTGCCGTCGATCAAATATTAAAGGCACTTTGGTAATAATTTTTTTTTGTTATAACTAAGGACAAGGGTAATTTCGACCAGAAAAATATTCTAATAATTTTCAAAATATATGAGTTATTCTAGTAATAACACAATTAATTTATGTCAAAACTTCCCCTTGATTAATTATCGGAATCTTTAACATTTTCCAAAAAAAAATGTTTTTAATTTTGCTAGATTTTTTCCTCCAGACAAGAGAACTCAACCATACAATATTTTCAGTGGAATCCCATTTCTCTCAAAACAAAAATTATGAACTAAGGTCTTTGTTTTTGTGGTCACTAAAGTGTATTGTGGGGTTTGCCAAAGGGCAAGTAAAATAAAAAACGCTAATACAATCCAAATACACAAACACCAGACATTAACATATTATTCTGAAGTTCCGTACAGGTTTTTCTTATCAACAAAAAATATAAACCATCCTAAGAAATAGTTGTAGATCATCCAAAGATACAGCAAAACAAGCAAACTATAACCACAAGAAGAAAGAAAATGAGAAAAGGAAGAGATAACACTAAGAATACTGCGCCGAAAACTTTGTGTATATCCATATATAAAAATGAAAAAAAATTAAATCATTTTGTGTTTAAGATATTTGTAGTCTATATGCAGATTGAAGTTTCTGTTTACTGGACCAAAGAATCGTCTGACAATTTTTGAATAATCTCCAACAGAAATAAATAAATAAATAAAATTGAAACTATGGTCTAGCAACACAATGCCTCGTATATATTCTATATATTCCTATGGCGGCAATTTTGTAATTATTTATGTATGTAATTGCTAAATCCACACAAATCTAAATAAGGAAAAAGAAAGGTCAGGAATGAAGTGTCTCTCTACCTCGACTAGCTATATATAGCCCCTCAATATTCTTCAAGCTAAGTCACTAACAAGAACCAACACATACAACTCTTAACTAGCTATATATGCATAATCATTCCCTTGAATTACTTTTGAGTAATGCAAATTACACCATTTTCAGTTTTCTTTTCCTCTGATGAATCGGCACTAATGATCACAATAACTAGTGCAGTAGTAGCGTTGCTAGTGGTGTTTCTTCAATGGCGGTTGCACCGGAAAAAGCAGAGACGGAAGCTACCGCCCGGTTCCATGGGTTGGCCTTACATCGGAGAGACACTCCGCCTCTACACAGAGAACCCTAATTCCTTCTTCGCCACCCGCCAAAACAAGTATTTTATTTTTGCTCTTACATGAATTATGGATATATTAAGTTAAGATGTACTGGACATTTATTTTTTTTCAAATTCTTTGGTTAATAAATCCGTTCTAGTCCTAATTAATCCGAGTAAATTATAGACCGCAAAAACATGATTTTTTGTCACCTGCAAAAAAAAAAGCAATCTACATATATTATATGTCAAATCTTGAATTAAAAGAGTATCCGCAGATACGGAGAGATATTCAAGACGCACATATTGGGATGTCCATGTGTAATGATAAGCAGTCCAGAGGCAGCTCGAATGGTGTTAATAAGCAAAGCACATATGTTCAAGCCAACTTATCCTGCTAGCAAAGAGCGTATAATTGGACCAGAGGCTCTTTTCTTCCACCAAGGTCCTTACCATTCCACACTCAAGCGCCTTGTTCAGTCGTCCTTCATGCCTTCTGCTCTTAGACCAACCGTCTCTCACATCGAACTCCTCGTCCTTAAAATCCTCGCTTCTTGGACATCCCAAAAGTCCATCAACACCCTTCAACACATGAAACGTGTATGTTTCTTTGCTCTATTTTGGGTTATATGCGTGTATGGTCTTTGAGGCATGCCAAAAGATATATTGACAAAAGATTTCCAGTTTAACTTTTGCGGGGCTCACTTTATCAAGAAAAGTAATTAAAGTAACAAAAAACTCTATGGTTAAGTAAAACGATAAGAGATTTGAAAATTCTTTTGGGTCCACTTTATAGGAATATATATATATATAAAATATGTTGACGTGTTGGAGAAAGAAAACAAAATTTAAGTCCGGGACTAAGAACATGTTTAATAGGGATTCTTAAGATTGAGTTCTTTAAGAATCGGTTCTTAGCTTTTTTATTAAAAGTTAAGAGACGGGTTCTTATATTCCGTTAGTAACCCCACCATAAGAACTTCCATTAAACATGCTCTAACTTTATATAGGAACTTATCTTTTTACTCTATAACAACGTAGTTCAAAATTAACGTTGTAATTCTGGAATCCGCCTAGAATATAATTTTCAGGAATGGGCTCTGATTTTGTGTGGGATCTTTACGAAAAACAAAAATTGATTTGAGAGGGAACTGGATTTGTGGGTGTAGTATGCATTCGATGTGGCGATCATGTCAGCGTTTGGGGACAAAGAGGAGCCCACTGAAATTGAAGCAATTAAGCTTCTCTATCAACGTCTCGAAATGGGTTACAACTCCATGCCTCTCAACCTACCTGGCACACTTTTTCGTAAATCCATGAAGGTATGTATGTGATAATTGCTGAACTAATATGTATATCTAGTTCTTTAGGAAATTGTACGTACAACGTGACAAGTCTGTAGAATTGTAAAATACCACAGAACTGGAAAACAAAAAAAAAAAGTTGTGCAGTTTAATTTTTGGGGACCACCGGTACGTGTGCGATATTATTTGACTCTTTTTTTGCCCCAAAGCATACTATTTGACTTTTTTGTTAGATTCTTTTTCGCAAAATCGTGAAGCCAAAGTCATCTTCAAGTGTAGATGTTTGATGATGCTTCTCAAAATACGCCATTCATGTTATAATATTTTCTTATAGAGATAATTGATTTGTGTGACTAAAATATGAAGGCAAGGAGGGAATTAAGCGATGAATTAAGGAGATTGATAGAAAAGAGAAGAGAAAGTAGGAGAGAAGGAGGAGGTCTATTGGGAGTACTTCTTGGCGCTAAGGATCAGAAACGCAACGGTTTAAGCGATTCACAGATCGCTGACAACATCATCGGCGTTATCTTCGCCGCCACCGACACCACCGCTTCCGTCTTAACTTGGCTTCTCAAGTACTTACACGACCACCCTAATGTCCTCCAAGAAGTCTCCGTAAGCAACCTTATATACTTTTTATTCTTTAACTTTGTTATTTGCATGTTAACTGGAGATATTATAGAAATCTACTGAACTAAAAAATGCATATTTTTTTAATCAGTCAGACCATCTTTTTTTATATTATATGTTGTTGATCATACTATATTATTTTATCACAGTTTATTTAGTTCTACAGATGTATTCAATTTTTTATTAGCGAGAACAAGTCTGCATCCGGGAGAAAATAAGGGAAGAAAACCGAGGAATATCTTGGGAGGATACGAGAAAAATGCCACTGACCACAAGGGTATATTCTATTTTTGATATATTAATCATAGCTAATGATGCCAACATATTTGACCATATATGATCAATTAATGTATATACACGTATTTGATAGGTGATTCAAGAGACACTAAGAGCAGCAAGTGTATTGTCCTTTACGTTTAGAGAAGCTGTACAAGACGTCGAGTTTGAAGGCTACTTGATCCCAAAAGGTTGGAAGGTTCTTCCTCTTTTCCGACGCATACATCACTCTTCCAACTTTTTCCCGGAACCCGAAAAATTCGAGCCCTCAAGATTCGAGGTATACATTCCTATAAGTCACATCAAAACAAATGATAAGACTTATATCCATATAAATAGTGGATAGTTAAACGTAATCATATGTTAATGTCTATGCTTCAGTTTATTACCAACAATTTATTCTGGAAAGATATAAATTGCATGAAGAGTAAAAAACAATGATTGAACTCGGTGTCAAATCTAGGGTTTAGTCACTTAGAGCAAGAGCATCAGTGAACCGCCCTTTGGGGTTCATCTTCTTAATTTTTTATTATTAAATTTTTTTTTTCTTTTTTTGATTTGAAAAAAAAAAAAAAAAATTGACCAATCGCGGGCCGTCACGTGTCGTGGGGTCCGCGCTACAGTGATGAACTTTAGGAGAGAGGGTATCACGCAGAAGAGGCGAGACGAACCGAGTTCATCGCTTTTGCTTTTTTTAATATTTTTTTTTCTCGTAAAACGTGTGATCCTCTCCTTTAAACCTCTAATGCGCATGGCCTAAGTGGGGGCTTTGATGGACTTGCATTGCATGTAGATGATATCTTGTAATGCCGACAGGTGGCGCCAAAACCTTACACGTTCATGCCTTTTGGGAGTGGATCACACTCATGTCCAGGAAGCGAGCTGGCTAAACTTGAGATGCTAGTCCTCCTTCACCACCTTACCACCTCCTTCAGGTATTTATATTGTTTTCCTATAAATTTCGAATATTGATGACGAGGTCAGAATTGCCTTTGTCTCAATGTCTATTCAATTGATAGAAGAAGTTTTTTTTTTTTTTGATCAACTAATTGATAGAAGAAGTTATAACCATTTTTGTTGCATATTTCTATCTATATATACTACATGACTCGAGATCTAATTTAAGACGTCATAACTTCATGATGTCATATGTGCAGTAAAAGAATTATTTTTATTTATTGAAGATGTTTAGTTGAACTTGTGATGATAAAAGGGTCATTGGGACTAAAGGCGAGGAAAACAAAAAAAAAACTTGTGATGATAGAGTTTGAAAGAGATTGCCAGCTGTAAATGGGATCTAGCTAATATAAAAGAATCAATCTTGGATTTTGTTTTTATTCTTGAGAACATATGACTTATGAGTCCTGTTCGAAAACGCGGCCGCCTAGCTGCCTAGGCGACCGCCTGGGCGCTAGGCGTCGAAGGCCCGCTTCGATTTTAACCAAATCGTTGAAATTAATCGAAAACACAATTAATCGTTTAGAAAACCGATTAATCGGATATAAACCGATTTACTCAATTGAATTTTGGACTTTGGTGTCAAATTATTGGGTCATGGAAGAAGTCCGGTTGTCTGGAAAGAGTGGAAACTTTCTCCTTGTATTTATAGAAGACTCAAGACTCCCCTTAGAGTAAAATTAGTCGATGTGGGACAAGTGCAGTTGGTTTCTAAATTTTTTTTTTCGTCTCGCGCAATTAAAAACAACAGAAAAATTGAAACTCAGAAGAATCGAACCCTGGACATCTTACCGCTAGACATGACTCCCGTACCACTGGCCTACGTTGTTCATTTGTCTAATATTTACATGTACTAATATATATATACATATACTTATAATTAAAAAATAATAAAAACTAATCCCCGCGTATACCCCGATTAATTTCCGATTTTTCGGTAACTCGCTAGGTCCGGGGTTACCGCCCGACTAGTGCCTGGCGTAGTTTCGAAAAGGGCTTATGAGTAGATATTTTTGATAAACAATAATTAGTGGTGGCCCAAATAACTTTCAAAACATGTGAATCGGCGATCTGGCAAATTAGTACTTACGCTATATATGTCCAACATAAAAGATGTGAATAGTAAAATATCAATTTTATACTACTACTATTATTCAAAAAAATACTGATGATTGATGAAGTTTGGGTTATACTTTGCAGATGGAAAGTGGTAGGAGGTGAGGAAGGTATACAATATGGTCCTTTCCCTGTGCCCAAGAAGGGTTTACCAATAAGAGTGACTCCAATTTGAGCCAAAGGCATAATTGGAGTTTTTTTATTAATCTAATATAGTTGCTCTACCGGTATATATATATTTTTACCTTTAAATATCTCTCATTTTAAATTTGGCCTCCAATTTGGCCCCTTTTCTTTTGTATATGAATTATTCCCAATAGCGTATATTCGTATGTAAAGTTGCAGTTCAATTAAATTTTATTTTGATAATGAAATATCATTTTGAACTTTATCTGCTGCATGTTATACATTTCCAAACTAGCTTATTGCTATCATGTTGTGACAGTTGCGTTGAAATATTTGTTATTTATGTTTGGATCCAAAGCAAACTCCAAGTTATAGCAATGCTAATCCAAGTCTGGATCAGGATATATCCAAAGACTTCGATATCTTAATAGAAGCATGGACGGTTCTTAAATTTTCTAAAACAATTACGAATACAAAATTAATAATTAATATCTAATTTAGAAAAAAATGATATATACATATTAATTATTTAATTTTGGAGATTAAGATGAATATTTTGTCCCTCCGAAATCGATTATGACCCGAGATTATAACTCTCTCGGATCCTGATTATTTTATCTAAACTTGTCTGGAACTGAAATTTTTTTTCCTTCGCTTATGTTACATTTTCTACGATACAGTATTATTATTTTAAAATTTTAAGATTCTGTTCAGACATAACGACCAGAGAGGTACACGCAATTTTTTTTTGTATGGGAGCAAAGCGTACGTATTCTATTTTCTTAGTTGTAAAGTTTTTATTAGTAGTATAAACTATTAATGAAATATTTTTTTCAAAAAACTATTAATGAAATAACTTATACAGCCATATTGAATCACTAAACGTATCTTATTTGTATAAATGTATATGTACTTTAATATAATCAGATCAGATACTTTCTACAAAAATCAGATTAGATAATAATTTTCGCTAAATCAAGGTTTGAGCTGTTGAACGGAGACAAGACCTACAATGTTTTTAGTCTCGTGAAAAAACGAATAGCCACATGTGACGTGTCAACAGTTGGGTACGTGCATGCGACACACCTTGTAACTACGCTTACGTGGAACTCTTGATTTCCATAAACAGAAAAGATTGAAAAGAATCTGATTCATTGTCCCCGATTTGTCTCTGTCTATGTCAGAGATTTGTTCAGAGTAAAATGATTTTACATTGGTCCAAACTAAAGAGTCTCTAGGCTATTGCGAGGGTCTGGTATACAGATTTAACAAGCTCCAACCCTTTCTTATCTCTTTGGTCTCCCTCTCTGATTAAACCCCACCTCAAAGTTTTCACATGATTTGTTTTTGGAAGTGTCTCTCTCAATCTTTTTGTTTGTTATTCTTTTTTTTTTTTTAAACAAGAGGGGATCTGATGTGAGACGACTAAAACGTGTATTTAACAAGATATTCATTTGGATTAGATACGTAAATAGCCGACTCTTTCAGTTTTGACCTATATTTTCAATCTAATAATGGACTTAAAGGAGATGCTTATTTCAAAAACATACACTACATAATTCTTCCTACGAAAATGTGCCAAAAGAATATACACAGTCTATCGCCAATAAGGATTTTTTTTGACATAAAATGAATTAAATCCGAGTCTATTAAAATGGATGCGTAACCCAAAGATGAATTTTTTTTCCGGGTATTCAAATGTACCGTAAACAATAGATTTATTTTCGCGTGGCCACACGTGGAATTAATAATTGCTTACTAGAGAGAATCGATGTCTGGCCTAAACCAACAGAATAACTCTTCCTCTAGTAAAACCACCGGACCACCACGGTATGGTTGCCAATAAGAATATAAGATAAGATATATAAGACTCCGGTTCTCAGTCGTAGTTATCACTCCCTATTGATTTTTTGCTCCTCAGTTCATGTACAGTGTCTATAAGGGAGACATCAGATTACGTATGTATGTTTATAGTTATTTCATATAAATTGTCAATGATCACTTTTATTTGTTATAATGTATGCCATATAACTCTTCCACTAATGAAAATGTTGATGCATAACATATTCAAGATAAAATATTATATATTTTTCAAAAATGTATATTTTACAATTTTCACACGTATTAAGAAAATATATTAATTTTTAATTATAAATATATTATTTTGTGATTAATTGATTCCCACAGATTTTAACCATATAAGTTCAATAAACACAATTAATTTCTTTGAAATTTATAATTTATCATTATTAACCAATAAAAATACATTTAAAAAACATGGATTATTTTAAAACCGATGAATATGATTTATTTGCTTTTAATTATCATATTTAATATGTAATTATTGTGGTTGTTTATATTTATTTTAGGTTAAGATAATTATTTTTTAAATAAGTTATCTAATTTTTAAGTCTATCTCTTATTATTTGGTGTTATCTAGTTGTAGAAATTTTGGCTATATAATTTTTTTATAATTTTTTATTATTACGTAGTTTTTGACTAATTATTAAAGTAAATTCTAAATGATTTTATAGCACGGAAAATAATATATCTAAATCTTACATATTTTGATAAAATAGGGAGAAGAGTATTTTCAGACCTAAAAGCTTATGTTTCATCAAATGCAAGTACAGTATTTTTCCGGTGATGGTTAGTAATCCTTTTTAGTGAATGATTAAAATATTGAAAACAAAATAAACATGTATAAACATGTATAAAATAATCAATCTCCAACAATTCTTTTGAAAGTACAAACCCTTGTTTAATCATGCCATCTATCCGGTAGGGGAAAGTGTTGTTTTACTTAAACTTAGGCAAATGAGAGAAGAACAAAAAAACGTTAGCTTGGAAGAATGCAAAGTTAACTGTTGCGTAGCCAAGAGATGTAGTCTGATTGTAACTGAGGGGGTGAATTAAACCTCCAGGTGACCATGTACATACACGTATGTATGCTTACTTGGTAGTGGATAAAGTCTATCCGAAATAATTTTGACACCAAATTGCGCTAATAAGGATAACGCGTACTCTTGTCCCTGATCTAGAGCGAATCAGAAAATCAGAAATTACGCGAAGATTAATCAGAGATTTTTTGTTTGTTTTATTGACAAACATATTATATATTTTTCAAAAATGTATATTTTACAATTTTCACACGTATTAAGAAAATATATTAATTTTTAATTATAAATATATTATTTTGTGATTAATTGATTCCCACAGATTTTAACCATATAAGTTCAATAAACACAATTAATTTCTTTGAAATTTATAATTTATCATTATTAACCAATAAAAATACATTTAAAAAAAACATGGATTATTTTAAAACCGATGAATATGATTTATTTGCTTTTAATTATCATATTTAATATGTAATTATTGTGGTTGTTTATATTTATTTTAGGTTAAGATAATTATTTTTTAAATAAGTTATCTAATTTTTAAGTCTATCTCTTATTATTTGGTGTTATCTAGTTGTAGAAATTTTGGCTATATAATTTTTTTATAATTTTTTATTATTACGTAGTTTTTGACTAATTATTAAAGTAAATTCTAAATGATTTTATAGCACGGAAAATAATATATCTAAATCTTACATATTTTGATAAAATAGGGAGAAGAGTATTTTCAGACCTAAAAGCTTATGTTTCATCAAATGCAAGTACAGTATTTTTCCGGTGATGGTTAGTAATCCTTTTTAGTGAATGATTAAAATATTGAAAACAAAATAAACATGTATAAACATGTATAAAATAATCAATCTCCAACAATTCTTTTGAAAGTACAAACCCTTGTTTAATCATGCCATCTATCCGGTAGGGGAAAGTGTTGTTTTACTTAAACTTAGGCAAATGAGAGAAGAACAAAAAAACGTTAGCTTGGAAGAATGCAAAGTTAACTGTTGCGTAGCCAAGAGATGTAGTCTGATTGTAACTGAGGGGGTGAATTAAACCTCCAGGTGACCATGTACATACACGTATGTATGCTTACTTGGTAGTGGATAAAGTCTATCCGAAATAATTTTGACACCAAATTGCGCTAATAAGGATAACGCGTACTCTTGTCCCTGATCTAGAGCGAATCAGAAAATCAGAAATTACGCGAAGATTAATCAGAGATTTTTTGTTTGTTTTATTGACAAACATATTATATATTTTTCAAAAATGTATATTTTACAATTTTCACACGTATTAAGAAAATATATTAATTTTTAATTATAAATATATTATTTTGTGATTAATTGATTCCCACAGATTTTAACCATATAAGTTCAATAAACACAATTAATTTCTTTGAAATTTATAATTTATCATTATTAACCAATAAAAATACATTTAAAAAAAACATGGATTATTTTAAAACCGATGAATATGATTTATTTGCTTTTAATTATCATATTTAATATGTAATTATTGTGGTTGTTTATATTTATTTTAGGTTAAGATAATTATTTTTTAAATAAGTTATCTAATTTTTAAGTCTATCTCTTATTATTTGGTGTTATCTAGTTGTAGAAATTTTGGCTATATAAATTTTTTATAATTTTTTATTATTACGTAGTTTTTGACTAATTATTAAAGTAAATTCTAAATGATTTTATAGCACGGAAAATAATATATCTAAATCTTACATATTTTGATAAAATAGGGAGAAGAGTATTTTCAGACCTAAAAGCTTATGTTTCATCAAATGCAAGTACAGTATTTTTCCGGTGATGGTTAGTAATCCTTTTTAGTGAATGATTAAAATATTGAAAACAAAATAAACATGTATAAACATGTATAAAATAATCAATCTCCAACAATTCTTTTGAAAGTACAAACCCTTGTTTAATCATGCCATCTATCCGGTAGGGGAAAGTGTTGTTTTACTTAAACTTAGGCAAATGAGAGAAGAACAAAAAAACGTTAGCTTGGAAGAATGCAAAGTTAACTGTTGCGTAGCCAAGAGATGTAGTCTGATTGTAACTGAGGGGGTGAATTAAACCTCCAGGTGACCATGTACATACACGTATGTATGCTTACTTGGTAGTGGATAAAGTCTATCCGAAATAATTTTGACACCAAATTGCGCTAATAAGGATAACGCGTACTCTTGTCCCTGATCTAGAGCGAATCAGAAAATCAGAAATTACGCGAAGATTAATCAGAGATTTTTTGTTTGTTTTATTGACAAACACATATATGTTAAACTTGTAACATGAACGTTGTCATTAAGTGGGCTGATGGTTTCAGTGGTGGATTGCACAAAAAAATCTTGGATTATGTTCAAAATTTGAAATACGGATCCTGTTATTATTTATATGTTAAATATTTTAATGGAATTTTCTTTTGCATCCTAAACTGTACCCTATTATTTTTGTAAAATTTACCATGCACGCTTTACAAGCACGTGGTGAGTTATTAATAGTGTGTAACCTTAATTTCATCAGGCTCTGCAGCTTCCAGTTTGAAGTAGAGAAAGACCTCGATTTATAAGAATGGTTCACAAAGTGTATCGCACACAAGATCTGTGGAACGACGTCCTAGAGACAGGGACAGATCTAGAAATATTTTTAATCGGGAGAACTATATTATAAACACCAAAAAAAATTTTTTGATGGGAACATTTTTACATTTTTCTTCACTATAACTAATGATATTTAATAAATTGAATTAAAACATTGAAGAAAAAAATTAAAAATTAATAGGGGGCACGTGACTCCATACCGCCGGAAACGTTGGGCTGAGATATAACTTCTTGAAAAAAAACCGATGGTGGCGCTATCCAAACAATACCAGATATTACATCACTTAGTTGTGCCTGTGTTTTCAAACTACGAAATAAATAATACGAAGAAAATCCAAAACAGAACAAGACGAAAAAGAGAAATACCATGTTTAGAGTTTCTTTGTTAATTGTGTGAATAATGATCACAAACCCTTAAAACTCATACTAAAAGAATAGGAAATAAAGTGATCGGATGGCGCCGAATTTTTTTTTTTAACGCTGGATAATTATGCTATTACAACTATGAGAAATATTACAAACGATTCTACAGCCAACAATTCTACCTGCCGTATGAGGATTCACGCCTGACTGCATTACTTTAGCCGTCCTATGTGATCCATGCTCGACGGTACTCCTTGCGCCATGCTGCAGATCGGATGGCGCCGAGTTTAACTAGAGAAAATAAGTGCTCAATCAAAATGATTTTTTCAAAATAAAATTGACAAATTTTTTAATTTAATGAAATACCTTCTTTTATATTTGTATTTGTGAACCGGTTTTGATTTTTTTTCTTCTAATAAAATTAAGAAGTACATTTACTTTTTTTGGATTAAAATTTTGAAGTTTTGAAATTATAATAAACTCAATTTATTGAATTTTATAAATTACTATTGGTTAATCCGATGCTTCGTGGAGAGAACTTTTTGTCATTAATTTTTTCTTTAACATTTGGTTTTATATTGAAGAGTTTAATTTTATATTATATGTGAAACATTATTTTATGTGGTGATTTTTTATTTTTATCCGCATATTTCGTTGAAATTTTTTTATTGCTAAGAAATTAGGCCATCATTAATGAAAATATCTCATGGGTGTCTAATTCAAAAATAGAGAAAGTCAGGAGAGAGGGAAGAGAGCGGTACTTCTTCAAGAGATTATGTTAAAGTGTCGAGAGATTTAATATCATCAACGCAAACTAATTCTCACTTTGAACACAAATATTTATGAAACAAATTTTTTAAAGATATAACTATTATTATCATAATATATCCTCATAAAAAAACATAACTTTAAAATATATCTTATAGGCTGGTATTTTTTGTTTTATTTTTTTTTGAGATAAATAGTTTTAATGTGTATTTTATATTATTATGGAAGTATTATTTAAAACGAAATTAATAGGCTGTTAATTTAAATTCTGAGTATATTTTTAATGTATATTTGATACTATTATGGAAGTATTATTTATTTTAATATATTCCACGGGTTTTAGTTTAACGGGTTTTAAATAGGTTATTTAAGTAAAAACAATTAATAAATATAATTTTACTTAAAGTTAGTAAAAACCATATTAACCCATCTACATATATATATATATATAACAGAATATATAAAAAAAAAATTTCAAAACATTTTTCAAGAATTTTGCTTGACTTTAGGTGCGGATTGAATTTGATATTGGTTTTTGGACATAACATTTTAAGAACGGTTCGAAGATATAGACCAGATCTAATAGAGTATGAAATTTTGATTTTCGGATCGATTCCGAATCGGGTTTTTTAGTACGAATATTGTTGACTAATTATGTTAGGTAATGATTAAAAAAATATAATATGTTGCAAACTTTAGAAATAATTTCTGAAATGTATATGGTTAAGTGTATAATTATACAATTTGACATATTTAATATAGTTACCAATAATTATATTAAATTAAATTAATAATAAACATAAATATGATTGAAAATAACGCAAATATAAAAATTAATTTTTTTGACAAAAATAAAAAATAAAAAATATACCCGCAGAATCTAGTTTATTATTAAAAATTAAACATAATCACACCGTCAAAATATTATTATTTGTTTTTTGAGAAATTTGTACAGTTTCTAGCCACTGTGACTGTTTTTAGTTTCATTTCAGTCTCCTTGCAATCAACTAAATTCTCTAAAAATACAAAGATTTTCAGTGGTACATATCATAAATTACATATCATTATTACATAATTTGATAATATTTTAATCGAAAAAAATCAACTGATAGGTTAACGACTACGTAATATGTGAATGGTTGATAAGGTAATTGAGAAAAATGGAGCGATGACTTTTTTTTTTTTTTTTGGATCAAATGGAGCGATGACTTCGAATAACTCCATTATCCTATATAACTGGCTGCGTTTCAACTTCAGGATAACATAGTAGAGAATCGTATGGATATTATGATTGGTAAGAGATTTTGGAAGAGAACAATTGTTCAAGTTAAGCCAAAGTTGAAAAAAAGACATTTGTTCATGTTTTTCAAAATATGCCACTATTATTATTCGATGGACAAAGCTAAAGCCCATATGCCCGTGAAGGCCCTTAGGCCCACACCTTCGTAAATCTGTTTAATTGTTCAAAAACCAGAAACCGGTTTGTGTAAACCGCAAATCAACAAGTGGATTCAGGAAAGAAACCAAAGTCCGGTACAACAACAAGGTACAAAACCGCGTTATGTCTGTCTGGTCTGAGTCTGACTTCGCATATCTATCTCGCTCTCCATCGAACTAAACAGATAAACAAAAACATTAAAAACCCAAACTTTATTCTCCCCTTTGCTATCAGAAAACAGATCTTCGATCCTCCATTTCTTTAAACTATTATGCGAAAACCCTTTTGTTTGTAGTGATTTCCTAATGACGATGATGATCTTCTCCAAGCTTGGTCGCTCCTCCGTCTCTCGCTCAAGGGTCGGTGGTTTCACTTTGTTGATTCCTTCTCAGATTCGCTCTGTTCTTTCTTCCCCTCTCCTGATTATTCTGTGTATGTTTATAGGGTTTTCTCTACGGCGGTGGTGTGAGATCCGCGAGGCTGCTTGCTTCACCGGCTATTGAGGCGAACGAAGTCGAAGGTGGATTAGGGTTTCTGAGGCGGCACTTTAACTCTTTATCCGCTCGAAAGGGACTCGTCAACAACAGTGATTTGGTTGGTGCTTTCGCTAATCCAATACTTCGTCGGTTCTTCTCCGATGAAGCTCCGAAGAAGAAGAGTATGTAAAGTGTTTAACTTGATGGTTCTTACTGAATCAAATTTGTTGAGAATTTGTTTTGTTCACTGCAGATTATGAGACCTACTTCCCTAAAGCTACAAAGGAAAAACCAAAGAATGATCACAAGTCCGACTCTAAAGGTCATTCCTTTTACTTCCATTTCCTGATTTATTTATTTATATCAATAGAAGTGTGTTGCTTTGGTGGTTAGAAAAAGCTTTAAGCTTTATGCTACCGTGGATTCTAATTAATTTAAAATATGTTTTTTTTCTTTTGGCTGCAATACAGAGGGCTCATCAGACAAGAACGAACAAGAGAGCGTTGGAGATATGTTTATGAACCGTTTCCAAAATTTGCTAATTCCTCTGCTAGCTCTTGCTGTCTTCTTCTCTTCTTTCTCATTCGGCTCTGGAGACCAGCAACAGGCAAAGCTTATTTAATAATATAAAAAAAACAAATTGTGATATATCTTGGACCTTTACTAATATCATCTTTGTTTACAGATTAGTTTCCAAGAGTTCAAGAACAAGCTCCTGGAGCCCGGTCTAGTCGACCACATAGATGTCTCAAACAAATCCGTAGCCAAAGTCTACGTGAGAAGCACACCAAGAAACCAAGGAACAACAACTCAAGATGTTGTAACTAAGAGAACCGGTGGTCAGTATAAGTACTACTTCAACATCGGTAGCGTCGACTCTTTCGAGGAGAAACTCGAAGAAGCTCAAGAAGCCTTAGGCGTGGACCCTCACGAGTTCGTCCCCGTCACCTACGTAACCGAAATGGCCTGGTTCCAAGAGCTCCTGCGCTTCGCGCCGACTCTACTCCTCTTGGGAACTCTCGTCTACGGCGCGAGGCGGATGCAAGGCGGGCTAGGCGGATTAGGAGGAACCGGCGGGGGGAAGAACGGCCGCGGGATCTTCAACATAGGCAAAGCCACGATCACGAGAGCCGACAAAAACTCCAAGAACAAGATCTACTTCAAGGACGTCGCCGGATGCGACGAGGCGAAGCAGGAGATCATGGAGTTTGTGCATTTCCTCAAAAACCCTAAAAAGTACGAAGACTTGGGCGCCAAGATACCTAAAGGCGCGCTTTTAGTCGGTCCTCCCGGCACCGGGAAGACCCTCTTGGCAAAAGCGACCGCCGGAGAGTCCGGCGTGCCGTTTTTATCGATCTCCGGTTCGGATTTCATGGAGATGTTCGTCGGCGTCGGGCCGTCTAGGGTTAGAAACTTGTTCCAAGAAGCTAGAGCGGCGGCGCCAAGCATTGTGTTTATCGACGAGATAGACGCCATCGGTAGGGCGAGGGGACGCGGGGGGTTAGGCGGGAACGACGAGAGGGAGAGCACTTTGAATCAGCTGCTGGTCGAGATGGACGGGTTCGGTACGACGGCTGGTGTTGTGGTTCTCGCTGGGACTAACAGACCGGATATTTTGGATAAGGCTTTGTTACGGCCCGGCCGGTTTGATCGGCAGATAACCATTGATAAACCGGATATCAAAGGGAGGGATCAGATATTCCGGATTTATTTGAAGAAGATTAAGCTTGATCACGAGCCGTCGTATTTCTCTCAGAGGCTTGCGGCACTCACTCCCGGTTTCGCTGGAGCTGATATTGCGAATGTGTGTAACGAAGCGGCTCTTATTGCGGCTAGACGTGGAGGAGCGACCGTCACGATGGCGCATTTCGACTCTGCGATTGATCGTGTTATTGGTGGTCTTGAGAAGAAGAACAGGGTAATTAAAAAGAAAAAAAGCTTTCTCTTTCCTTGTTTTTTTTTTCAGACAATGGTTTTGTGATGTGTCTGAATGTTTTTTGATGTGTGAAACAGGTGATAAGTAAGTTGGAGCGTCGTACAGTTGCGTATCATGAGTCTGGTCACGCGGTTGCTGGTTGGTTCCTGGAACATGCGGAGCCGTTGCTGAAGGTGACCATTGTGCCACGTGGCACAGCGGCGCTCGGGTTTGCGCAGTACGTTCCGAATGAAAACCTTCTCATGACTAAAGAGCAGCTCTTTGACATGACTTGCATGACTCTCGGTGGCCGTGCAGCCGAGCAGGTAAACTGGTTGCTACCTTTGGATATAAAATATAGTAATCTTGTTAGTCCTTGCATTGAGAAAATACCATAGGATAGCATTAAAAGTTTGAAACACTTTTTTTGTTCCAAAAATAGTACTGAGAAAATTTTCTAAAATAACATTTATGAAAAGTTGAAGAAAAATTATATATATTTGAGTTTGGGTTTAGTATTTAGCGGATGGGGTTTTTATAACATTTTACTTTTAAATTAATGCTATTTTAGGAATTTTCCCTTGTATTTGTAGTAATTTAATCATTTTACTTTTAAATTAATGCTATTTGGGGAATTTTGCCATGTAGATGGACTTATGGAGTTAATATAATCATTTTAATTTTAAAATAATGCTATTTTGGGGGATTTCACTTGTGTGTTATTTTTGTTATATTTTTTGTGCTACCTAAGGGATCCCTGTTACACTTTCGAGAAGTTTAAAGTTTCTGGTCTGTTTAACGCAGGTACTGATCGGAAGAATCTCGACCGGTGCGCAGAACGATCTAGAGAAAGTTACAAAGATGACATACGCGCAAGTAGCTGTGTACGGTTTCAGCGACAAGGTCGGGCTCCTCTCGTTCCCTCCAAGGGACGACGGCTACGACTTTAATAAACCGTACAGCAACAAAACCGGTGCGATCATAGACGAGGAAGTAAGGGAATGGGTGGGGAAAGCTTATGAGAAGACCGTGGAGCTCATCGAGGAACACAAAGAGCAAGTGGCTGAGATCGCTGAGCTTTTGCTGGATAAAGAAGTGTTGCATCAGGAGGATCTTTTGAAAGTTTTGGGTGAGCGTCCGTTTAAATCGGCCGAGGTGACTAATTATGACCGGTTCAAGTCCGGGTTTGAAGATAGTGAGAAGGAGGAGGCGGCCACGACGGTTACGCCTGTGGTGGATGAAGGAGGTCCTCCGCCGCTTGAACCGCAGGTGGTTCCCACGTAAGAGAGTGAGTGACTTTCACTGCTACGATTGTACATTTAATTAAGAATGCAATAACACAGTTACTAGTTACCACAACAACAAAAGGCAGTGTCTTGTGATTCAATGAACTTAGTCATCTTAGCAATGACATTTATTTCTTTTCTGAATTTATTGCTTCTGAATGAGATGATTTTTATATAGTTTCACTCTGCTAATAGTTTGTGCGTTTGTAATCAACTAATAATAAAAGGCATTGTTACTGCCTTTCCTATATATTAAGAAAAACTGAGAATGATGGGTGTATAACTAATTATAAATCAGGCAACATATTTAGACAATGTGTTATATATTTTACATCAAAACTAGATTTTTTTGTTGTTCTTAATTGGACATTGACCCGTTTCAATTAAAGAACCGAGCTGATCTAGTTTAACCGATCTGATACAAGTTAACCATCATAAATTTATTCTTGTCGATGTTCCTAATAATACCAAACTCTACTCTGTACTGTAAGAGAAAGTTGTGCATATTAACTGAAAATCGATATATCAGAATTTTGATCATTTTTTAGTCTCAAAATGAATCAGATAGGGTCATATAGCTTAACCTAAAAGGATGCTCCCTGTGTAGGTTTCAGGTACATATGTGTTAACCTGTCGTTTAGGTTCCATCTAAAGCTGTTCCCATATAAATTGGTGAGAAAAAATATGAATACTCCATAAAAGATTAACCAAATATTTTTGTGAAAAAGAAATATTAAAAACAAATAAATTTCATCAGCAGATGATTAATAAGCCCCTATTTTTCTTAATCTTTGAGTGAGTATTTCTTCCCAGTAAACACTTTAAACTTGGCTTCATCAGATTTTGTCGAGCTCTCTTGCTCAACGTTCTTGGGATCAACCTATACATTAATAAAATAGACAACACAATTAGTTTTTCTCTAATGGATAGATCACATGAATGGGAAAAAAAAAACAAGAAAAGAGAGACATACTTTCACAGTTGGTTTTGAAGCTTGTTTGCTGTTTGAGCCAAAGACAAGCTTCCCTGATTTTTGCGGTGGCGTTGGGGTTGACAACTCATCATCTTTTCCCTTCACAGTTGGCTTGTCTTCTTGTTCAGTTGATTCTGTTTGTGTCTTCCCATCCAAACGCTTTCCGGACCCAGTGAATGGCGTGAACTTGGGAACTTTGCTTGCTGGTTCCTCCTCCTCAACTGCAATAACCAAACAAGAAAAAAAAAAAAAGACAGAAAGCACAAACTTAGAAAGCTATTATCTCACGAAAGTAACGAGAATTTCGAAATAAGCACAAAGACAAACCTTGGCGAGTTCGCTTCTTTGGAGGAGTCAGTTTTTGCGGCTTTTCAGGTTCTTTGTAATCAAGAGGAGGAGCGAAATCAACCTCACAGTCCGTTTCTATAATACTCACAGCTGAAGAAGGCTTTGCTTCAACCACATTGATAAAATACTGCTTGTTGTTGTAAGGAACCATGATTGTATCGCCAGTGGTCAAGCAAGAGTAGCTCCTAAGCGTAGTCTCCAAGCTGCACAAAAAAAGAAATGTAAGAAAGAGAAGATTATTCAAAAAATTACCAAAAACAAGATTCAGTTTTTCAAAAGGTACAAACATGGCTTTAGGGTTGGTAATGTCCAAGAAATCTTGAGTGTGAGGCTGAAGCTTGATGTAAGTCCCTTTCACCAAGCTCATGTTCTTGATTCTCACAATGTCTCCTTCTTCAAGAGACATGTTTTGCATCATCTACAAGACAAAGGAAAACAAAGAAAGTCAGATGAAGAAAGCAGTGAAAGAGAAATATAAAATAAAGTTTATCAGAAGAGAAAGTATATACCCAATAGGGAAAGTAGACAATGCCTTCGTCTGCAGTGAATTCGAGTACACCACAATGTGTGGTCTTTCCAACAGACTCGTTAATTAGCTGGAACAGCATTGGGTACTCAATATGCAAAGAAGCTGAGAGAAAGAAAAAAAAGATGGACTCAGAGATCATTGCTAAAGTAAAGAAAGACTGAAGCTAATATTAGAGCACTGGCTTACCAAGACGATTGAGAGCGGAAGGAGGCATTATAACTACAAAGAACACATAAGTAATGTCAGAGAAACATGGTAAAGAAAACTATCTAAGGGAAACAGAAGAGAGAGTAAAACTTACTTTTGTCACCCTTGTCAAGATGTGCCTGCATTTATAAAAAAAAAAATTTCTGAAATTAGAATGTTTTTTTTCATTCATCATAAAAACATGATATTTAAGAAAAAATCGAACCTTTTCAATGAATGTGACAGGGTAACAACGGTAACACTGCTCGAAGCTAGACTCATCATCTCCATTAAACTCCATTGCCACCACAAATCTACAAAGTCAATAAGAACAAAAACTCAAAACTAACTTTATGAATAATCTTTTATTATAATAATCAAGAGCGCAACCCATTGACACAAATCATCGAACACCTTGGGGGCAATCAAAAGAATTTTTTTCTTTTTTATAAATAAATAAATCCGACTTAACAAAAATTATAGTTTCCAATTTAAACACAAAAAGACGATCATCTAAAACCTTAAAACAAGCTCGATCCAACAAGTCTAATTAAACCTTAGTCGATGAATCTAGATTTGAGTTAAAAGAGCTTAACACGAGCTCAAAAGATGATCGGGACAGTCCTACCGTTTAAACCAAACAGATCAGTTAAAGTTTTACTTTGAACAAACCGTACCAAAACAAAAGCAAACGATCTAATTTTAGGGTTTTTGGGAGGTTGAAGAAGATCGGAGAAGCTTTGGATTCTTCTTCTTCTTCTTATCAAGGAGGAGTCAAAGGCAGGCAGCAGATCGGAGCTGAGATTTTGGAAAGTTTGTTTTGATTCTTTTATAGGTTTTTTAACCAAGTATCGTACAAGGAACCATTTATTTATACGTGGCGTACAGTAATTGGCTTTTGGACTCAGGTAATACTACGTTTAATACAATTATTATTAGTCCTAAAACAAGCCTCCTTTGCCTTGGATCATTTACGTTTGCCCATTGGGCTTTAACTATTATAAGGGCAACATACATAATACTCGGTCCTTAAAATTACATATTCTAAAAAAACAGGTTGTTTCAAAAAATCCATTTTTTATATTTTCTAAGCATATTTTATTAACTAATTGCAAACTTCAAAAAACTTAATTGTTCTAGTTGAATTTTTATGGGCTTAAAATTATGGAAAAAGATAAACACAAAAAAATATGTAAATTTAATGTGTTTTATTAAAACGTGTGAAAAATCTAGAATATGTAACTTTAAAAAACAGATGGACTAATATTAACGATAATATGAGTGGAAAAAGATACTGAATAAAAAAATTAACAATCGAAATTTTATAATAATCTAAAATTATATCAATTTTTATAAATAAATTTAAAATTGTACTTAAAACCAATATTGTTTTTATAAATTAACCATCTTCACCTGACACTTACGACCCATCAATATTGAAATCTCTCGGGGAAAAAAAAGTTTGGGTCCGTTTTCATATATGCACCATATTTTTTTGCAAATTTAATCATTATTTACACAACAAACTAATTTTGGCCCATTCTTATAAACTATGCTAAATTGAGAGTTTTGGGCCATTGTTTAAATTATTAATTAACTTTGGGATTATTTTATTTTTCTCTCATGAAATATGATCTCTTTTGTATTTTTTATTTATTGAAATAGTCTTGTGTTATTTGTAAACGTTGCGTTAACAAAGAGACAACAACCTTAGAGCATGATTATCCTATGACTCTTAAGGCGATTTCTTAATGATTATTTTAACTTTAAATGTAATTAAGTGGGGTTAAGAACTCTAGTTAAGAAATTTTCATTTTGAGTGGTCCAATAGGAGTTTTTTAATTAGGGTTTCTAAAAAAAAAATTAAAATTAAAATTTTTTAAGATAAAATTTATTTATTAAATAAAACATATTAAAAGAAAACATTTAAAACATAGATTTAAAAAAAAACATAAAAATAAAGACTAGTACAATAATCGAGAATAATTTGGAAACACATCCGAGTTCAGTAATTGTCTTCTTGACGTCCAAATTTACGCAATATATGTTCAACCAAATCAGCTTTCAGTTGTTGATTCATTTGTCTATCACGAATTCTTGTTTGAACACCCATCATATTGACGAAATTTGTAGGCATATCTGTAGAATACGTGAGATCCACATGTGAAGTTCCGGTGTCTTCTCCTTGTTGGAACTCTGAAACATCAAACTGAGTGTATCCATCTCGTTCGTCTTCTACTATCATATTATGGAGTATGATACATGCTCTCATAATCTTTCCGATTTTGACTTTATCCCAAAAAAGCGCTGGATTTTTAACAATGGCAAAACGAGCTTGCAAGACTCCAAAAGCACGCTCGACATATTTTCGGACAACTTCTTGATGTTGAGCAAATAATCTCGCTTTCGGCCCTTGTGGTATTGGAATAGATTGGAAAAAAGTTGCCTATTTCGGATAAATACCGTCGGTGAGATAGTAAGCCAAATGATATTCTCTTCCATTGATAGAGAAAATGACTTGAGAAGCTTGACCGTTTATTATGTCATCAAAAACAGGTGAGCGATCAAGAACATTTATATCATTTAAGGTACCTGGGGGTCCGAAAAACGCATGCCAAATCCATAGATCATACGAAGCAACCGCCTCTAAAACGATTGTGGGTTTTCCCGAACCACGTGAATATTGACCTTTCCAAGCGGTGGGACAATTCTTCCACTCCCAATGCATACAATCGATGCTTCCGATCATCCCGGGAAATCCTCGACGCTCACCAATATCAAGCAGACGCTCACCAATATCAAGCAGACGCTCACCAATATCAAGCAGACGCTCACCAATATCAAGCAGACGCTCACCAATATCAAGCAGACGCTCACCAATATCAAGCAGACGCTCACCAATATCAAGCAGACGCTCACCAATATCAAGCAGACGCTCACCAATATCAAGCAGACGCTCACCAATATCAAGCAGACGCTCACCAATATCAAGCAGACGCTCACCAATATCAAGCAGACGCTCACCAATATCAAGCCCGATCATCCCGGGAAATCCTCGACGCTCACCAATATCAAGCAGACGCTCACCAATATCAAGCAGACGTTGAAGATAAGCGGAGGTTGGTCTTCTTAGGTACTCATCGCCGAATAAATATATTATTCCTTCCACAAAATGTTCCACACATGACCGAGTCGTGGTTTCACCGAGTCTGAGGTATTCGTCAACAGCATCAGCCGTAGTACCATATGCCAAGACACGAATGGCTGCCGTACACTTCTGCAGTGGAGAGAGTCTAATCCTTCCGAGAGTATCCTTCTTTTGTCGAAAGTATTCAACTTCATTGGAGAGTCGATCAACAATATGCATGAACAATGGCTTATTCATTCTAAATCGTCGTCTGAATAGATTTACGGGATATGTTGGAGTCTCACTGAAATAATCATTCCATAAACGTACATTGCCTTCTTCACGATCTCTTTCGATGTGAACTCGTTTTTTTCCTCTTTTTCCTTGCATCTTCTTGATCACCGTAATTAATGAAAAATTCTCGAAAGCTTGATCAAATTGTTGATCAAAATATTGATCGAAATTTTCATCATCTACTCCCTCAAACGTGTTATGAGAAGAAGATGCCATATATTTGATCAAATTGTAGAAAGTTTTTTTTTGATTCTTTTGGGAATAAAAATTTGAAGAAGAAAAATGAGAGATAGAGATAATGGAACTTTGAAGGAGATTGACAAATAAGAGTGTTTACGAATCTTTTGTGAATATTATTTGTGTTCAAGGAGAAGGAGATTGAGAGAATGGAACTTTGAAGGAGAGTTGATAAGAGGTAAATTGAATCTTTTGTGAATATCTTTGGAGAATGAGAGATAGAGTGTTTTCGATATCTTTGTTTGGAGCTTGTATGGTGAGTATTATGATAGAGTGTTTACGATAGAGTGTTTATATAGAGAAGGAGAGTTGGTGACTTCCAAATATAGAGAAGGAGAGTTGGTGATATCATATTGCACAATTGACATAAGTTCATAATAATACAAAGGAAACAAACACTCGTGACTTGTGACACGTACATAATAATACAAAGGAAACAAACACTCGTGACTTGTGACATGCAAAACAACAAAGCACATAAGTTCTTGTGACTTCTCCTGCACACATACAGACAACCAAAGCACAACATGATAGACTGAAGTGACTTCTCTTGTCTATCAGCACCCGTGACTTCTCTTGCACCTGTGACTTCTCTTGTCTATCTGCACCATTGAAACAAGAACATTTACAGAAGAAAATTGAAACAAGAACATAGAAACTGCTTTTATACATAAACTGACCATTGAAACATACATTATGCAACATAACACATAGTCCGAAGACACCTAGAGCAGAAAAACATAAAACATAACCGGTAACAGAACATAAAACAGAACCTAAAACAGAACATGATAGACTGAAGACACAGAGCCCAAAGACACTCGTTTTCTACCCCAACATCTCTGTAATTAGCTGAGTCTTTAGAGCTTCCTCCACTTCAGATAGGGGCTCTTTTTTTGATAAGAGACGATCTAGCAGTCTCATCTTCGTGAGTCTTTCTTTCATGGCCAAGTCTTTCTCTCTGATAGTCCACATGCTCTGAAGCTGAGAGACAGCCGCGTGATCCACTACACTTCTCTTACCAGATGCTCCTTTCGCCGCCTTAACACCAGGAGGACGTTTTGTTGGTTGATCACCTAGGTTCGTAGTTGCTTGAGAGCTTTCGGATTGTGCTCCATCCGAACACCTTCTCTTCTTACCGCTTACATCCATCTTAGCAGTTGTAAATTCGCTCCATTTCTGGTCATTCCTTAGCTCATCCCAAGCCTGGTGAAGGGTAAACTTCTTCTTATGATCATTGTAGAAAATCTCGTGGGCCAGTTTAACAACATCAGACTCACTCTGGCCCCTTGTTTTCTGTCTCGTTGCAGCCTCATAGGCTCCACAAAACTTACAAACGAGATTATTCAGCTTTTGCCACCTCTGCTTACACTTAATTGCCTGTCGCGTTTCACCTCTTCCAACCTTTGGAGAAGCTGCAAAGTAAGCAGAAATGCGTGACCAGAAGGCACCTGCTTTCTGCTCATTCCCTACAACCGGGTCCTTGCTGGTGTTTAGCCATGCGCTAATGAGCACTACATCATCCGAGACGCTCCATTTCTTCCTTTCTCTCCGATCTGTAGGTGAGTCTTCGCAGAAGCTTGAGGTTTCTGTTGCTTGAGTACTAAAGAAAGGGCGTTCTGATGACCCGACATCCCCACCATGTGAAAACCTCTCATAAGGAAAGGGTTCATGGACAGTATCTTGTTGACTGTTCAACAGATCACGAAAATTTGAGGCCTGAGTATATGGATTCGGAGAATCCATATCCTAAAATTTCAGAGAAGATAGAAAGAACAAGAGATGTGTTTGAAGACGAATGAAAAGGGAGATAGTGTTATAAGATGAAAAGAAAAAGAGAAAGCAACGATTTTAATAGATGAAAAGAGAGAAAAATCGGTGTAGATATGGGTCTTGTTGAGATGAGTAGACACATATCTACAAACCATATCTTAACTCTATCAGTTGAGATGAGTTGACACATATCTAAAAACCATTTACAGTAAAAGAAGCATTCATCACAAGCATTCATCTTCTCATACTCACTAACCACAACCTAACCAGCATTTATTAACCTAACTACAATCCAGACAAAAGCATTTAACAAAAAAGCAAGGAAATGAAATCAAGTTTTACCTCACCGACAGTTTCAAATTGGAGTTGTGGTTACGGAGCTTGCTCGGCTGCATCACTTGTTGTACATCCTCACCTTGCCGAAAACTGCTCAGTTTAGAAACACCAGTTATGGAACAAGAAAAAGATGATAACAACATCACTAAAAAGACTCACACTTCTCTCTCGCTATAAACTTAAAGAACATGACTTAAAGAACATGACTAAAAAGACTCACATTAGATTGTCACCATTATGTCTGATAGAGACGGAGCCAATGCAGAAAGATGTTCCTTGGCGTCCTGTTGAATTGAAAACCATCATCATTAACACAAAGTATACACAGTCATAACCAAAGAACACAGAAAGAGTAAAAGCTATTATCACCTAATTAACGTAATCATCATCCAAATTACCACAGTTATCAACGTTTCCAAAGATAAGAATCGAGAGAGGCGTCGTCGGTGGTGGGTGGGTTTCGATAGCTCTTCTGAGGGAGATCCCGAGAGAAGACCGCCGTTTTCGCCGTGACTTGCCGACAGAGTCGTCCTCTGTTGTCGGATTCGATCGCTCTTCTTGGGGAGAAGACGAGAGAAGCCGGAGGAGACGCTGCGAGGAGAGACACCCGCTTCGATCGTCGGCGGTGATGGGTTTCAATCGCCGAGAGACGACGGAGGAGACGCCGTCACTTGCCGACAGAACACGGAGGAGACACCGTCTTTGGTGGGTTTCAATCGTCGTCTTTGGTGGGTTTCGATACACCGTCGGACGGAGAACACGGAGTAGACGCCCTGTGTACCGACACCCGCTTCGATCGTCTCTCACGGAGAAGACGAGAGCAGAGGTTGTGGATTTCGATCGCTGCATGCGGAGAAAACGAGGGAAGAAACAGAAAGAATCGAGAGAGAATAAGAAAAAAAGAAAAAGAAAAAAAGAAAAAGAAAATTAAACCCCTCATCTCGCTGACACGTGGTTGTGAAACCTCTTTCAAAATCGGTTTCCAAATGCCCAGTTTAAGATTGGTTACTTTGCTTTTAATGAGTTTTGATTTAATTAAATCACCTTTAATGCTTAAAAACTCTGTTTAGAAACAGCGATAATTATGGTCTTAGAGATAATCAGTTTCTTGGAATGTAAAAGACAACACTACACCGAAACCCAAAAAGAAGAAGCATAAACAAGTCTGCCTTTCCAGCCTTGAAGGAACCAGTTACCATCTTGATCAACATCAAACTCTTTGCTTTTGTATTCTTTATCAACCATCAACCTCAGTTTCTGAACCAGCTCCTTCTCAACCGGAAGCTGCCTAAACCCGGCTCTCACCATCCTCCCCTGCCACTGCTTATAACTCTCAGGCCTCTCCACTCTCGCCGTCCCCTCACAAGCCACCACGTTCATGATCTCCCTCCCGTAGAACTCCTTCTCAAACACAACCCTCATCGGATCCTCCCTCGTCAGAGTGGTGTCGCACATGTCGAACAGAGAAGAGAAATGATACAGAACTTCTCTAAACCTCGTCACAAAGAAAGGCGCATTATAAGAACCGCTCAAGATAGAAGGGATGAAGATGTTCGGTTTTATCTTCTGTATGAGTCTCAAAACCACATCTCTAGGGCTGTCCACCGCCACCGTCTCGTCAAGAAGATTCCTAAACCTAAAGAGAGAGTTCACCGCCACAAACTCGCCTTCTTTCAACTTCAAGTCCTCAAGCTTTATCGTTTCCCATTTCTGCGCAATAGCGTTATACTCAAAGGGCACGTTGAACTTCTTACAGTACTTAGCCAAGCGATGTCCCGTCTCAATAACTCCGTTAGCTGGTCTAAACCCACGTTGAGGCAAGTCAATACCCGTTATCCTAAGCTTACACGAGGAGCCACGTCTCCATGCAAGTCGATGAACGAGAGAATGCCACTGGAAACCGTAAGATATCCCAAAGTCTATGATGTGGATGGTGTTAGGCATAGTCTTCTTAACCAGCTGCTGAATGGTATGGTTAGCGAAAACTATACCGATCTTCTTGAACGGGCAGACCGATACGTACGTCTGGTAAGCTTTCAACATGTCGGCAGCGGATGTTTTCTTGGAAGACAAGGCTGTGTAAACTTGCGTACCCGTACCGGCTAAACGTGCTTCGAGGCTGTTAGCGAAGTAATGAGCTAACCTCTCTGTTCCATCTCCGTAAGACGAAGAATGTTGCCTGACCAGTCGTAACAATCCTTCAGCTCTTCTATGATCGTTAACGGACACGGCTTGAGCGCATGATAGCAAAAGGGACCTCAAGTCAGGTATCTCTTTCACATAAGCAGTTGGTTTCTGTCCCCTCGGGTATGTTGTTGTCTCGCCTTTGGGACTTGGTGAAGCTTTGGGAGGCTCCTTTTGGGAGGTTTCGTTGAGAATGCATTTAGGGTTCTCCTTAGGATCTCCAAACAAGAGGATCTTATCGAACATTTCAGATAGTTCGGGGTCATCGGCATAGACAGCTGATTGCTTCTTGTTTCTTTCTTCAGGCAAATGCTCATCTTCACGCCAATGGCATTTCTCTCCGGTTATTCTGTAAGGAACATAGTGATGATCATTCTCCACATCTATAACCAGCTGAGTGCTCTTTGGGAGGAACTTGCTTGCTTCCTCCACACCTTTCTTGAATTGCAACGCCCAGCTGCTATCTTTGAACATGTTAGAAACCAAATCGTTACTAGAACTTGACCTGATGCCCGTGTTACGGCCACTAGTGGGGCTGGATCTAGTAGAGGGGGTAGACTGGAAGACGAAGTTTTTCGGGATCGATGTTTGCATCCAAGAAGGCCTACTGTTTTCCAAACTATCAAAACTCCAATCAGAGGAAGTGGTGGTGGTGGTGGTGGTTCTTGAGGTATAACCTGAAGAAGTTATATCACTCAACTCATCAGGATTATGAGCCAATTGAATAGGGCTAGTAGAATCCGGGTACTTTTCGCCTAGAGCTTCATAGAGAGATCTCTCAGCTGCTTGGAGAGACAAGGCATCATGGAACATACAAGGCTTGTCATCCATGTCTTCTTCCATAAGAACTTGGCTTATGTATTGCAGAACAGAATCAGTGCAATCATCATCAGCATCAACATCAGCATCAGCATCAGCAGCATGAAGATTCTGTTGAGAATATGGCTCTGGATGAGGAGGAGGATGAAGAGGAGGGAGAGGAAGAGGAGGAAAGGGAGATGGACTTCTCAAGAAAGGTTGATCATCCAGATATAACCCATTTCCCAAATTGGAAAAGTCAATCTTGCAATTGAAATGGAAGTTGTCAAATGATCCAGGGAATCCAGCAGAGTAAGAACCCATCGCTAGTCTCAAGAACCCTAAAACTTTTTCAACAAGAAAACACAAATCCTTAGTCTCTGAGAGATAATACGTTTTGAAGGTTGAAACTTTTTTTTTCTCTACCTGATCAGGATAATTAATAACACAGCAAAAGAATAACAGATAACCTAAACACTAAGCTTTATTAATCCCTATGAGACAATGATGTTTTGTGTTTGGTAAGAAACAAATTTTTGCAAGCGTACCTGTTGGGATTAAGATGCGTCAGATTCAGATACTATGGAAGGAAGCTTTCTCTTGGGGGGAAATGGCTGTGTACGTGGTCGAGATGTATTTTTTTTATGTAATCATAATTAAACTGTAAACTATAGAGAAGTACAAGTGGTTGAAAGGTACAATTTTCAATTATTTTTATAAAGTACGTTTTATTTGTTTATGTGTGTCAGAAAGCCACTAGGTCAGGAAACTTTTATATTTTTTAAACTTTTTATTTTAACATCGAACTAGATCTCGACTTGCGCAGATTTTTGTTTTCATTTATTTTTATATAAACATTTTGTTTTCAATTCTAAATAGATATATATTATAATATATATGTGTCTATTAATTTTTAAAATAAAATAAGTTTACGGTATATTTTTTCCATTGAATAGATTGTTTCAAACTTTCACATGTATTTGTATCTTCTTCTATATATATTTTTTTGGATTATTATTTCATTATTAAAATCGTAATTATATATATAAAGATTAGTAAAATATTATTTTATTGTCATATAAAAGATATTGTAACATTTCACAAATTTAGAAAGTCTTAAAAAAATTAAAAAATTTTCTTCATAGATTTATATTATCGAGTAAATAATTAAACATTTAGTTTTTGTTTAATTTTTAAATAAACTATATAGTTTAAATTTTGTTTTCATTGGTTTAAGGTAGTAAAAATTAATCATTATTAGATAATATGATTTTTGATATTTAAAAAAAAAATTCTTATAATTTTAAAAGTTAACATCGACAAATATTTAATTAATTAACATATGGATGTATAGTATTACAACATTAAATTATATATATTTAATTTATACTATCTATAAATCCAATGGATCATTTATTGTTTAAATCTAATTATTGATAGCCTAATAAAAAATTATGGTATACCTAAAATTTAAATAATAAGATTAGAAATTAAATGTAACATGATTTTGTATAAATATGTCTATTAAATCTATTTTTAAAAAATTACACATGAATCAAGGTGGTGACTTCTGAATTAATATATAAGAAGTAGATTATCATTGGAGAAATACATTTTTGGGATACATGATGAGATTCTACAGCTGGCAGCACAACACATATGTCTCCGGTAACAAAGCCTGACGAAAGCAAAATGTTTTCCCAGAGAACAAAGACCCAAACAAAAGGCCATTTTTTAAACATACACGACATTTATATAAAAAAATGCGAATGTTAAAAACAGATTATCACATTTCAATTATGAAAAAATTAAATATAAGTCTTGACCAATATGAAGGGGTTAAAAAATGAACTGACATTTTATCAAAATAATTTTATGTTTTAAAAACATGTGAAAATCTAATATAACACCTATGAAACTAACATTAATCCCACATAGAATACTATAAAAAAATATCACTGAAATTTTACCTTTGTTAAACATTTCTCTATATTAAATTTGATATAACATACATGTATATATATAAATATTAAAATGCTAAATTATCTAAGATTTCGTAAGAATATTTTTCAAATCAATAATGCGGCTTTACAAAAATCTTAAATTGTCTAAATTGAACAAGAATTTATATATAATATAATGGTATATTAGTTTAACTTCAAATGGACTTGGTCCATTGTTCAAAACGTAGCGGTAAGAATCTTTCGTTTTTCGCATTTGAGGTATTAAGTATTTTATATTGATTATATATTTAATTTATAAAATATTTTGCATAACGAGTCAGCACTCTATGTTTTGTTTACTTATTTTGTGTGTTTCTTACATATTTGAGTATGTTTATATATTTTGTATATGCGATGAAGTTAGAATTATTTACATTATTTATTAAACATTTAATATTTACATTATTTATTAAACATTTAAATCTTACTTGAATAAATTAAATACACAATATTTCTATATTTTTCAACATTACATTTCAATAAAATTATGAAACTTAACAAACCAATATAGATATTTAAAAATATGTCAAATAATAATAAATTAGATTGCTATTTTCAGTTTTTATACGCATCTATATTATTAAAATAGAAATCATGATTTTTTTCATGTGTGATATTTTTAAATTTACCATCCTCTAGAATGTTTAGCAAATTTTACATAATTTAATCATAATATCTTTTAATATATTTATCTCTAATTTGAAATATAAATAAATATGGCTTAAGAAAAATCTAAGAAAATCTTTTCAGTCATTTTAAATTTTATTTCCGAAAATAATTAATTTATAGAATATTTTTTTCATTATTATAAACGATAACTGAATATATTAATGTATAATAATATTATAGTTGATTTTTATACATCAATATATTTTCACTTCATAAACACAAAGAGTTAGCTATGTTTCTATTATTTGATTATTTCTGTATTGAATTATAGTTGATTTTTATTATAGTAAGTTTAATTATAGTAATTTTTTAATTATTCGATTAAGCATGCTAAATATTTACACAAGTACAAAAACTTAACCAAATATATTTTCGCATTTTTAATAAAAATATTTAAAAGAACTTTTATCAATTTGAGACAGATCGAAAATAATTAATCTCCATTGCGAGACGGACATGTTATATAATTTAAAATACACAATTATAAAATTTAATTATAATTTACTAAAATTCATTTAAAATATTTCTAGGCTTTAATAAATTAAAAGATAATATATCTTATTAAAACAGAATTTTATTATATGAAAATGATCTGACACTTGCATGTAACTAAAAAAATTGATAACACGTTACTCACTATGGCATATACTCTTTGAATATCCTTATCCCTTATCAAAAAAAATTAATTGTTTGGCTTCTGGATGTACAGTACTTTTTAATTTGATATCATTTCTCCATGTTTTCAATACAAATTCGATCTAAAATGGATCTATATTTGGTCAAAATGGATCATACATAGGGAAACCTATAATTTTTAATGATTTAGGAAAAGGGTAGACAAATCTTCCCAAAAAATATTCTGTAAATTCGGTTGAATAGTAAAAAGATTAATATTCAAATTCTAAATTGTTTTGTCGTCTTGAATGATAGAACTCAATTATAATTTTGTAAAACAACTACTGTTTAACGATAATTGTTTAGACTATTTTATCTACCCAGCATAAATTTATCATAACGACAATTTAACATACACCATACTGTGATGAAAAAATCTACGCATACTATATATTTTCCTATAAACTTATGTTCATTAATCTGTAGAAATTTCCTTTTAGGAATCAAACCCGGACTGGACGTCTTATTGTCCAATTATTAGTTATAAATATTTTGTATATATTAGGTTTTCAGTCTAAGGCTGTTTTAAGTATTCCATTATCATCCACAAAACTAAAAATTTATTATTTTATTCTGTCTTTAACTTTTTCTTATTTTCTTAAACAAATCTTCAATTTTTCTTCTATTTACATATTTACTATTTTTTTGTAGCAGCATATTTACTATATTGTTATGATGAAAATGTTTTACTATTATAATGGTATACTGAGCTTGTGAAAGTACCCGGATTAATCTTCAAATGAAATGTAGCTTACGGATAGTTTTTCTGAATATTCAAATGAGATTAAAATCATAATTTTACGTCCGTATGACCGCATAGATTTAGTGTCGTAAGATTATTTCGAATCTAAATTTCCCTAAAATCCTCTTATCACTGAATCTGGGTTGCGAACTCTTTCCAAGTATATTATTTACAAGCCCGACGACACATAAAGATATCAACTCAGATCTAGTTGTAATCTTTTATTATTATAAATTAAAAGAAAAACCAAAACAATATAGTACCCAATATTATTTCTTGTTTGTTAAATGTTAATATCTGTTGTTTGGAAAAGTCCTTGGTGGTAGGATTATAATATTCGCACTACCATGTACGACACTTGAAAACATGACTAGAAACTTTAACTAATAATTCAGCTTTTACGTCCTAGTCATCTTATACTATAAAGTAGATTTTTTTTTTTTTTGGGCAATTGCTGCCACGTGTCACTTTTATTTAAACGATGTGTTTTGGTTTACTGATACGGTTGGGTTTTTACATTCCAGGCCCAGTGATAACATTTGATTCTTCATCACTTTAGCTTCTTCCGACGAAAGTTCCAGACTCTGTGATCGACCATAGCTTTTACGATTTCTTCTCCGTAACGGCGCATTGATTTCTACTTTGCTCCCAGGTTTTACGTAATTAACACATCCTCATTGATGTCGTCCTCATTGATGTCAAGTCCGACGAACCAGCGCGCCCGTCGTTCTAAACGATCCGCCTCGGGAAGAGGCACAAGACCAGAGGCTAAGGGAGCTAATCAAGGAGCTCGATCGCCAGAAGAAAGCTCGAGAAGCCGCCTAGAGTTCGAAATCGGATCTCCAAGCGCCGTTCAATCGGCTCAAAGCTCTTGCTCACGAGGCAATCAAGAAGCGCAACGAGTCCAAGCGAGAGCGAGACGAAGCCTTGAAGAAAAAAAGAAGATCTATCAAACGAGCTTGAGAGTGTAAGTAAAAGCAAAGATGGTCGGTTTTGAAGAAGCTTGACGAGGCTTTGAGATCTAGAGATGGTTTGAAAACAGAGATTGAGACTTCGCCTCATATGTTGGTGAAGATATCTGGTAAAGTCAGCAGCTTTAAGAATTTCTCAAACGGAGGTCTTCCGAAGTCTCAGAAGTACACATGTCTGGCTTCTGTTGCTTATTCGTCGGAGGGTTTATTTTAGGTGTACTCGGCATATGCTCTTGGCTGCGTATATGCACAACAGCTAATATTCTATTTAGTTGATCACACTAACAGGTTGGTTTCATTAGTACAATAATATCTGCTCTCCTTGAATTACATATGTCGATGTGTGATGTCACTTCTATCAACTAAATCAGATCAACAAGGCTAGAGCCTATAGCTGGAGCAGACCGAAAGGATCTCAGGAGGAAATTCCCTAAATACATACATGATGAGGACAAAGCTTTGGAGGTGAGTTGAAAATAATCACTAATATGACATTTTTCGCATTTCCCGCCTCTTTGTTGATTTACTTATTAACAAAGATTTGTACTGTAAATGAAGAAAACTTGGAAGGTACTGGGTTGGAAATTCACTCAGCTCAACTCTGCTATGGAGGATGCGACCTCTCAGCTAAAAACAGGAGATACCCTCTATGGTTCAGCTCTAAGAACCGATAAAGTTAAGGTAAACATGAGTAATCACATTGTATATATTTGCACAAGTTATTGAGATTGAGTTTTCTGTTTAGCGAATTCTAATAATCTCCATTTATGACACAGTAGTCAAGCTGGATCGATATATGAGTCAATCGGGTCTTATAAGTGAACATAATTGCACACAATAACATTTGCATTATCTTGAAGATCATGTTGCAATTTCAGTATGGCCTTAAATTGAGTCTGATATGCGTTGGCTATTTTCTTGAGACTAGGGACTCATGTATGGATGTATGTAACTCAAGGAGAGCATATGGCCTGTAGTACATGTACACACCCAATAGACTCATGTATCGATTTGTGTTGGTTATTTGCTTAAATTGAGTCTGATCTGTGTTGGCTATTTGCTTGAGATTTTCAGTCTGATGGAACTTTGAAAGAAGCAACTATTCTTTATATGACAAAGGCCTTACAGGTAATACTTACGTTAAGATCTCGAAGTGGCCAATCTGTTTTTGTGAATGCATCTGATTATATCCAGTTGCACCTAACGAATCGAAATTTAAGCAGATGGTAGTTGAATGCATAGAAGATGGTAGTTGATATACCATTGGCTTTTGTGTTCATCGATCTACAGTTACATCTATATTTTAGACAAATTTATTGTTTATTCACTTTATCTCCCATTATTTCAACCCAATGTTAATTTTTTCGTACTTTTTAAGCTGGAAACTTATATTTACTAGGAACTAGACGAGGGATATTAGCTACTCTGCTTCAAATGCGTACCAGATTCGTTTATTCAATGTTTGATATGGTGTAATGGAAGCCATGTTATGGTAATCGAAGCTCTGATAGTAAACTATGAACAAACCGTGTCTGTTCTCTAACTTTTTTGAGTTTTGTTTCTATTATCATTTAAATTCCTTATTTGTGTTCTTGTCTTATAAAACATTTATGATTAATTAATAAATATGTCCTTTTGCTTTCTGAGAAACATATAAAGTTCATATGTTTCCAGCAAAAAAAAAAAATATTTAATTATTTATTGCAGCACTCAAGGAGAAATGTACGATGTTGAAAACACTATTAGAGATGTTTATAACTGATAAAAGAATTTGATTGCATTTGGAAAAGAAAGAATATATTGTTTTCTCATGACGAACATTTACTTTTGCGGTGAAGCTAGCTAAGATTTGTAACGTTACTATTAATATTGGTTTTCACTTTTATATTTTTCATAAAGAGTCACAATAGTAAAAAAAGAAAGAAAAAAACAGATTTTAGAGTAGGTTTGTTAAAGATAGAAACGAAAATTAAGTAGAGAAAAGAATATGTAGGAGATATTTGGTGTTCACAACATAAGAACTTCACCTAAGATACTGATATATTAATTATGAAAAGATTAAATTTTTTCTTATTTTTCAAACATCCCAATATAATGTTTCGAAAGTAAAATAAAATTAAAATTTCCTCATATTTTTCCTTATACGCCATGGAAAAATTGATACTACATGACAAAATCACTTTTAATTATATATTAATAGTTAAATCATGTCTTCCGATTATTGTACTAAAATAAATAGTATTAGAAACACTACATAAAAGATCAAAATATTAATAAATATTGAAATCAAATTTCAATTAAAAGAATGTAATATTTCCGCGCGAAGCGCGGACAAACCACTAGTATATAATAAAGACAACTATCACAGAATTTGTATTCAATCAATTATTAAATATAATATTGATTAGTGGTAGAAAGTGAAAACTGAATATGTCACAGACAAAGGCAAGACACAATTTTTCTTGGGACATTTGCTAAAACCAACCCAAATATTCAAGTCAAACCTAAAATTGTACTCCACTTTCAGTCAAATGCAAAATCAACCTAAAAGGGGTAGTGAAAGTAGTATTTAACCTTTATTATCAAACAAAAAAAACAGAAATGTATTTTACGTTTCTATCTTTCAGAAGTCTACACGCAATAAAAGAAGTCTACATATATATAGACTTCCTACGAAGTCTACCTTATAGACTTATTTTGTAGTCAACACACTAATTTGATCTAATAATTTAATTTTGAAAATGTATAAAAATAATTATTGTGATATTTTTAACTAGTCATCAATATAATGGATAATATGAAGTAAATAAATTAAAATTTCATATAATTGAACAATTTTGAAGAATGTATACTAATTTGGTTATCATGTATTATACAATGTTCATAGTTTAGAAACAAAAGGTTCTAATATGTTATGTCTTTTAGTGGTTGATTTCATAGGGTTAGATTTTAGATTTTTTTTTTGTTTTATTAACTTAAATCTGCATATTAATGCTTAATAGTTTATATTTTGTATAATTGAGACTTTTTTATTATCAAGCAAAACATTTAGAGCTTGAGATTTGTGGTTTAGAGTTTCGTAGACCTACAATAAAGTCTATTTATCTGAAGACGTCTTTTTCAGTCTATATTTTTCTATTTTTTTACAAAAAATCATTATATTTAAACTAAGTTAAGTTCCTTAAGAATAAAAAAGTGAAATCATATACTAAAATTATTAAAATAATAAAGAATAAACAACAATAATGAAATTATTATATTAGACTTCCAAAAAGGTCTACTATGTTACAGTCCTAAGCCGCATGTTGCTTTGGGTTTTGTTAACTTATTCCAAGCAACCCAACACATACTTTTCTTGTCTGCAGACTTGTCCCACCTGAAGCGAGTAAGTGTAGATTGTATTCTGTTCAGAGGCTTACTGGTAATTGGAAACAATACATGGTGTAGGTGGGAATGGTTGTGAGAACCGCCTTGAGCATCGTGAGCTTTCCTGCCCTCGAGAGGAATCGTGTTGACCAGTTGGCGGCTCTTTGTCGGATTTTGTCTACAATCGAGGAAAACAGATCTTTCTTTCTTTTTCCGAAATGTTCAGAAAGTCCAAGATATTTTTCCACACTTCCCTCTTTCTGAATTTCAAGTATATCTTTTGTTGCGGTCTTAATCTCTTGAGGCATTTTTGAGGAGAAAGTAATAGAATATCAAACTATTGACCTTCTGTCCTGAAACCTTTTCATAATCTTGTAGGATGTGTACCAGGGCGTGGCAGCTCGATGCTGAGGAGTTACAGAACATCATGGTATCATCTGCGAACAGAAGATGGTTTACACGGGGGCTTCCTCTAGCCACACGAAGATGCATCCAGCTCTACCTTCCTGCATAACCCTGAGAGAACTTCACAATAGAGAATGAATAGATAGAGAGAGATCGGATCCCCTTGTCTAATGCCACGGTGAGGTTTAACTGCTCCATATTAGGCATGGGCATATTTCCCGGATACGAAGATCCTAACCGGTAATACCCAAAAATCGAGTTTCAGATCGGATTCGGATACAGAAAATTACCCGGTTGGATAAAGTTTAAAATTTGGTCGGGTACCAGGTCGGATACGGGTAATAACCAGAATATGTATGGGTATCCGAAAGACCCGAATTAAACCTTGATTAAGATAACCCTAGTAATCTAGTATGCTTGTTTTCATTTTGGAAATTAAACTTTGCTTTGGTTATATTAAAATAGTTATGTTATGTTTTGTATTGTAATTTTAGTTACTTGTTTATGATTTTTGGATATTTAGAATATCTTCGGTTCTTTTGCATTATATTCGGTTCTATCGGGTTAAATGGTTTGGTATATACTAAGAATCGGACCGAATCCGTTAATGTTTTGGTTACTTCGGATGTAACCGGATCCGACAGGTACCGAACCGTATCCGAACTGAAATTTTAAATTATCCGACCGGTACCAATTTCTCTAGTTCCGAAATATCTGAAATCTGAAAAACCCGATCCAGATCCGAACCGGTTATCCGAATGCCCAAGCCTACTCCATATACTGAGTCGTTTATTAGGTAGGGGTAGGACACGTAAATGATACATTGCATAATCCATTTAATCGAGAAACATTTCTCGTGAAAGCCTAGCCGTTGCATAACTTGTGAAACAAATTCCCATTCGACACAGTCATAGGTTTTCGACATGTCCATCTTAACGGCCATGGAACATTGGTTTTGAGCTTGTGACGTTTTGAGATACTTTATAACGTTCATCTGATCTCTACGTTTAATATACGGTACAACTTTCTCTCTATCACATGGTCGGTTTGGGTTTTCAAATGATTAAACCGTGATTTTCTAAACCTGATACAAGTCCAACCCTAAGACCATCTCCAACCAAACCCTATTTCTATCTCTATATTTTCCTCTAAAATAGAAAAACTCTATTATAGAGGTGAAAATGCTCCAATGTATGCATGTATAATATAGTTTCTCTATTTATAGGGGAAAATATAGAAATATGTTATTTTCACCTTTAAATATAGAGGCAAAAAATACCGTTCCTCCATATTTTTCTCTAAAATAGAAAAACTCTATAATAGTGATCTCTATTTTAGAAGAAATTATAGAGGTGTACATTGGAGATGCTCTAACTTCGGTACAATGTTTTACAACATTTTGACAGCTTTTGTCCTAAATTATTTAAACTTCTTGTGATTTCAATATAAAACTTTGGACATTTAAAGTTTTTTTTTTCTTTTTTTTGTAATCAGTTTTTTTTTTATTTTTTTTATATAATACTCATTTCGTTTCATTTTAATTGTTTTTGTAGAGTAAAAGTTTCTCTTCAAAATAATTGTCATTTTATAATTTCAATGTAAATTTATTAATTATATTTTCAAATTTATTTTTCTTTTAGTTGAAATAAAATTAGGTGTATATGTAGATGTTTTTAGTTAGAAAATATACAAAATCAAATATTTTCTTAATCTATGTGTACAAATATAAGACGACAATTAAAATGAAACGAATGAATAATATTGACTAAATTCTTCACCATTTATTATATACACCATTTATTAAAAGTTGCCGGAAATGAAAAAAAAAACTGAAGGAGAGTAATGAATGACGAAAAAAAAACATTTGGTGGTTTGCTCGAGAAGGGAAGATGAAAAGAAAGATAATTAAATGGAATAAGTTCAGTGTTGTGTCTGTGTGTTTTAGGGGCTCTAAACACAATTTTTTATTCAAAACTAGTTAGGGAATGAACATCTAAATCATGAATTGGAAAGCTTATGTATCTAAATGCAGGAATCTAGATGCAACATCCATATATAAAGCAAACAAGCACTTCCTAATTTTCGTGTGAATGTTTTACTCTTAAAATGACTAATATCAGTTTAGAACTGATGAGATACTGGGCCAGGTTCAATAACCACGGTTTATTGGCACGGTTTGGAGTTTCAAGGAGAATTGAGTTGAAATTGGTGTAGCAATGACAAGTTGAGTTCAATGGTGTCTGCACTTGTCTTTTATCCTCAGCTTGATTCTAATAATCTGAATGTGTTCTTACATATGCAATGAAACAAAAAGTGAAACCAGACAAATGATCAACAAGAACAATCAAAAGTGCATATAATAAAAATCATATTAAGTAAACAATCTTTGTCCCTTTCCAAGATATTCCTACTTTCTACAAAGAGTATATCAGTTAGATGTTTATACTAGTATCAGCTGCATAATTGGGAACACAACTGCTGAACATGAGACGGGTTATCGTTACTGAGCCTATACATCTCTGTTCTCCCATACGCATTACACGTCAAGTTCATTTGCCTCCCGATTTGGCTCGACTGCACCAATCCCACAATTATTCTTATCTTCATAAACTTACAGGTAGGAAGAAAAGAAAAATCTGAATTCACCTCACAGTATACATTTTGAGATTTACAGTTCCATAGCGACGTAGGAATACAGCTGAGATAATGGCACCATGAACAATTCAAATCCGTCCCTCTAAGAAGCACGACGAGTCCAACAGTATATCCCGGTTGCAAAAGGATTAAAGAAGTGATCCTTTATTTCATGTGTAATTTATATAATTACTCACAAGATTTAACCTTTATTTCATGTGTAATTTACATAAATTGCCATTGCATAAGATTCAGTATTTTGAAAGTATTTTCTTAATAAACGTGTTACTATCTTAACAGAAAGTATTCAACATTAATCAAAGAAGATTTTAATTAGGGAGTATGAACACTTCTTATTAAGGACACTTGTGTGAGAGAATCTTTGATTATTTACATCTTCCCAAATGTTACTACTAATTAACTTTGGTTTACTGAAAAACACACATCTTTTTATTAATTACTACAAAACCTTTGAACGCTTCAACACCCTCACAATCTCACTTCTCTCACACAGCCTCCACTCCTATTCTGAATCTGCAAGAGATCCATTTTTACCTTAAATCTCTCATTCAGATTCAGAATCATCACATCCTTTCGCGGTTTCTTTAGCCACACGCAACAAAACCAGGGTTTTGAGGTGGGATCTGGCTAATGCATGAGAAAACCACAAAGGAGAAGACCCATGGCGATGGACAAGTCGAGCTCAAAGTACAGAACACATTTTTGGTACGTGGCAATGGTCTCTTTTCTCCTCTGGCTTGTCTTGCTTTACTTTTTTAACTCCTCCGTAAAAACCGTTCATAACAACGAGAGACTATTCCGGCAAATAAACGTCATCGATCTTCCCGTCCACGTCTCAAAACAAAACCACGAATCCGACCAAACTGTTGTCTCCAACGTCAACAACATCACTGTTCCTGTTACCGCCAATGGTTCCTCTCAAGAGGTTCAGATTTCGGAAGATGCCAAGGTTGTGACTGATCTCGTTGAGGAACTTGAGAAAGAAGACGTTGAGAATGTGAAGAAGAGAGGTGATACGGCTTGGAGTCGTCGGTCCACGAGGTCTAGGGGAGGACATCGTGAGTCACGAAGGACGAGATCTTCGGATAAGAGAATGGTTCGACCTAATGATGACGACGAGAGCAATGTGGATAATAGTGATGAAAATCATCGATCACTCGACAAGGAACCGAACTTTTTCGAGCCTAGGAACGATGTTACATCAAAGAAAGAGCGAGTTGATGACAATAACGTTGTGGAGAGTAAGCAAAAAACGTCGAATAATAATACATCCAAGGTCAAAAGGAGAATAAGCGCCAAGAGGAACCGACCTAAAGTTGTGGTACGGCCAAGATCAACGCGACGTAACGATCCATGTCGTGAAAAATACGTTTACATGCACGATGTTCCCTCTTTATTCAACGAGGAGCTTCTCAAGAACTGCTGGACGTTGAGTAGGTGGACTGATATGTGCGAGTTAACGTCGAACTTCGGTTTAGGCCCTCGTCTACCAAACATGGAGGGAGTTTCTGGTTGGTTTGCAACGAATCAGTTCACATTGGAAGTGATATTCCACAACAGGATGAAGCAGTACAAGTGCTTGACCAAAGACTCGTCTCTGGCTTCTGCTGTGTATGTTCCTTACTATCCGGGTCTAGACTTGATGAGGTTTCTGTGGGGACCGTTCCCTTTTATGAGAGATGCGGCGGCACTTGATTTGATGAAGTGGCTACGAGAGAGACCGGAGTGGAAGAGAATGGACGGTCGAGATCATTTCATGGTTGCTGGTCGTACCACTTGGGACTTTATGCGTACACCAGGGAATGAATCCGATTGGGGAAACAGGTGCGTCGCTAATCCTATTCGTTGATTAAAACTAAGGTAGTGACTCGTATATCAAATGAAATATTGGAATAGCTAAATAGTATAATAATGAAGTATGAGCAACAGAAGAATAGTCATGATAGGCTAAAAGACTGGTTTCAGTATATGATAACATCTAACTTTTGCTAGTTACTTACTATATTAGCACTTCAAAATAAACCATATAAAAGATTGATGAATTATGTGAATGTAATATACTAATATAGTTGCATAATAACAATTCAAATTGTCAAAATGTGAATAGTGGTTTAATATGTGAGGATGATGATTTTAGAGGGTGATTATTTCAATTGATAATCATTACGGAATGAGAGTGAAAATTGAAACCATATGTAGAAAGGTATGACAAAATGTTTTAATGTGGAAAACGTAAGTTGACTGAAACGTTAGGGTATGAAAAAAATTCTTATAATGTTTTTTCTGTAATATTGAGGATAAAACTAGTGTAGTTAAAAAATGATTAAGCAAGAACAACTTCACTTGCCTCAAGAACTATTTGTTACATAGTTTCTTATATATAGGTATATATTTGTCACTAATTTTGGAGAAATCATAATACTGATAATAGAGAGCATTTATGAATTTTTTTTACTGGACAAGCTTTCTCATTGATGTCTCTCTAACTAGCCAGGTTAATGATCTTACCGGAAATAAGAAACATGACGATGTTACTAATAGAATCAAGCCCATGGAACTACCACGGATTCGCGGTTCCTTACCCGACCTACTTCCACCCTTCAACAAACGCAGAGATTCTCCAATGGCAGAACCGCATGAGAAGAATCAAACGTCGTTACCTATTCTCCTTCGTTGGTGCACCGCGTCCAAACCTCGGTGACAGCATAAGAAGCGAGATCATGGACCAATGCAAAGCTTCCAGAAGAAAATGCAAGCTTCTTGAATGCGTCTCCGGCTCGCAAAAATGCTACAAACCCGACCAGATCATGAAGTTCTTCCTGAGCTCAACGTTCTGTCTCCAACCTCCCGGTGACTCCTACACTCGACGCTCCACTTTCGACTCGATCTTAGCTGGTTGTATACCTGTTTTTTTTCACCCAGGGTCGGCTTACGCGCAGTACATTTGGCATTTACCGAAAGATATAGGGAAGTACTCGGTTTTTATACCGGGGAAGAATGTTAAAGAAGGTAAAGCAAGTATAGAGAGGGTTTTGAGTAGGATTCCGAGGGGGAAAGTTGTGGCGATGAGAGAAGAGGTGATAAGGTTGATACCGAGGTTGATGTATTTTAACCCCTCGGGTAAGAGAGGAGACGCGGGGAGGTTTGAAGATGCGTTTGATGTGGCTGTGGAAGGGGTTTTGGAGAGAGTGGAGGGGTTAAGGAAGAGGATTGAGGAAGGGAATGAGGAGGTTTTTGATTTTCCGGAGAGGTTTTCTTGGAAGTATAATGTGTTGGGAATGTTGAGAAGCATGAATGGGATTCTTACTTCGATAGGCGTTGAGTGATTGATTGATATTAGATTGTTCTTTTGTCTTTTTTTTTGTTGGGAGAGAAATGAATCAATGTGATCCACCCTTTAGGACCAATCAATTTAATTAAAAAATATTAAATTAAATAAAAAAATAGCTACAAAAAATAAAAACGCTAATTTTAACGACGTTAACGCTTCCAGAGAAACCCTAAACCCTAAATCTTAAATTCTAAACCCTATACCCTAAATTCTAAACCCAAATCCAAACCCCTAAACCCAAACCGTATACCCTAAACCCTAATCCTAGACCCTAAACCCAAAAACTAGACTATAAACCTAAACTCTATACCCTAAACCCAAGTCGTAGACCCTAAACCCAAACCGAAAATCTTAAACCCAAATTATATACCCTAAACCCACTTTAACCATAAGTCCAAACAGTAAATCCTAAACCCAAACCGTAAATCCTAAACCCAAAACCTATAACTAAACCCTAATCCTAGACCGAAAACCCAAACGGTAAACCCTAAATCCAAACCCCAAACTTAGAAGCTATATGGTTTGGGTTAAGGTTTACGGTTTGAGTTTAGGGTCTAAGATTTGGGTTTAGGGTATAGGATTTCGGTTTATAGTCTATTTTTTGGGTTTAAGGTATATAATTTGGGTTTAGGATCTAGGATTATGGTTTAGGATATAGGTTTTGGGTTTAGGGGTTTGAATTTGGGTTTAGAATTTAGGGTATAGGGTTTAGAATTTAAGATTTAGGGTTTAGGGTTTCTCTGGAAGCGTTAACGTCGTTAAAATTAGCGTTTTTATTTTTTGTAGCTATTTTTTTATTTAATTTAATATTTTTTAATTAATAATCTATGTGTCACTTAGAATAGTCTTAAAGGATGGGGTGAACCTAAGTTCTGTATGTAGAAATGTCACAAGGCCGTAGTTTTTTTTATCTGGTTTTGTTAGGTTCACAAAATTTCTAAGGCATGTTAAATTTTTGTCTTAATGTTCTGTGAGTTTTAGTTGTGACTTGAAAAAATGTTCAACAAGAACAACAAAAAAGCAAATCTGAGTTGAAGTTCTGTAAAATTATCGTTTTGGCTTTAGAATTAGTAATGTGATCAGATAAAATAATACTACTAAGTTCTTGATTAAGCATTTGTTCTAATATATTTAACGAATATTATGGTTCTTGTTGTTGAAGCAAACATCAAAGCGTCTGTAGTCCAACGGTTAGGATAATTGCCTTCCAAGCAATAGACCCGGGTTCGACTCCCGGCAGACGCAATTAATTTTGCCCCTTGAGTCTTTTTTTCTTGTTTGATTGTGTAGGATCTATTGAAATATTTTCTTGATTACCTTATACAGAATCAGGTGGAAATAGTTCGATGCCAGTGATTACTTGACCAAAATATAGAGAAACCCTGGAAATTTTTTCCCTTTGTAGCATAAACACATAATACTTAGTTTATTAAACAAAATAAAAAGAAAACAGTTAAGAAAACCCACAAGATCTACCAATGCTAGTTCCCATCTTAAGAAACACAAAAGCATCAAGAGCAGCGTAAAGAAGAGACTGTAATCGGAGAAACCATGAAAGGGCACATTCTTCTAAACTTCTTCCGAGCAGAGGCTTAAGCAAACTTAAGCACAAGACAGTTGTGTCTCTATCAGAAGCTAGACAAGCTATACACCAGAATCCACGCTAGCTGAAACATAAATAGACATTATCTTAGGGTAGGAGGCCATAAATACTCTGTCGAGAGAGAGAGAGAGAGAGAGAGAGAGAGGGGAAGAAAATGTAGATATATACCAGGAATACACTAAGAGAAGCAAATAAACCATCCTGGAGAAGAGCTGCATGACCCCCATAGTCTTCTTCATCGATCTTTAGAATCAACGCATAGTAACCATATACTATGCCTGAGGAGATCGCCAGAAACCTGCCACATTTTTCATAGTCAACTTGATAAGAGGAATCAGCTTAAGTAACATTCAAATGCCTCCTATGTAGTGTGGTTGTAATTAGATAAAAACTCAACTCAAATGAATGGAATGTCCCCTAAAACACTTGTACATACACTTAACTCAAAGTCAAGACTATTGAGCTAAGGGGGTAAAGTTACATTCTTTTAAGGCCAAACTTGTACATTTAAGAAGAGAAGAACTTACAGAAGAAGCCAAATGCCACCAACCAAAGGAATAGCACCCCAAATCAATCCGCAGAGCAATCCAACAACTTGCCTGATCCAATGCAACACATCTCCTAGTTGATCCTGTCACCAATCAGACAACAAACAACAACCACAAAACTTCAAAAAAACCAAAGAGGTGAATGTTGCCTTTAAGATAGTGGCAAAAACCCATCAGAATCTAAAGCTAATCTCCCCTCAATACGGAATCACATTCACTGTTTCTCCATAGCAAGTTCTTAAAGGAACGAACTTTGGACCTAGAACGCACAGAAGAGAGTAGATTACCTTGTCCCAGGAAGCTTCTGAGTCGAACAATTTGGCGAACTTGAAGGAACCCAGGTGACTGTTTTCGTGGTGGATCTGTTCATCGCTGTCTTGATGATTCAACTTCGCAGATTTCCTTTCTTTCATACTTGTCGGTGTGATGGTAAAACCCTGCTTACTCCTGGAATCTCGTTGATCGAATATGAGTTCTGCGATTTAACTTCTTCTCTATGAGTCGTGAATTCTGATTATTCAGATCCGATCTACGACCACCGGGAAAAATATAATAATTATTTTCCTTTTTACGTGACTGTTTTCGTGGTGGATCTGTTCATCGCTGTCTACGATCTAATGATTATTCAGATCCGATCTAGTTTCTGAGCGACACATAATGCACTACAAAATATAAACACACCGTAGAAATTAACATTTAATAAGTGAATAACTATAATAAATTTATTTTAGAAAATCATAGGATCAATTGAAAAATATTGTATAATTCAACAATATCGATAAAAGAATAAGGATGGACATAAAACCAAGCCAAACCGGGGCTCCGGATAAGCTTATTTGGCTAGGAACAAAATCAAGAGAATACTCAACAAAATCGGGATACTATACCGCCGTGAACAGAGATAGACTTGGTAACAATACTGACCTTAACTGGAAGAAGAATGTCTGGAAGCTTGAGTATGCACCGAAGATTAAGCTCTTCTCTTGGAAGATGCTCAAGGGAGCTCTCCCGGTGGGGGAACGCCTTAATCAAAGACACGTACTGGTGGATCCGCTCTGTAAGAGACGTGGAGATTCTGAATCTATTACTCATCTGTTTTTCCAATGTAGTAATGCGAGGAAGGTGTGGAGTCTCGCACAGTTCGTATCGGAAGTGGAGTGCAACGGAATGGTAGATTTAGCAGTCAATTGGGCTTCTCTTTGCGCAAGACCATGTCACCCTCCTTCGGGAGTTACCTCATACGCGCTTGCCCTCTAGATCCTCTGGAACCTGTGGAAGGCACGTAACAAGTTTGTTTTTGAAGGTCTTTCAATCCCCCCTGAAGATATATCTCTAGCAAAAGAGTGGTGCTCAAACCAGAAGAAAGAACCTTCTGCTTCATCCAACCTATTGAGAAGACCGCCCTAAGAAACGTTAGCCGCCGGTACAGTGGTTATCAGATTGGATGCAGCATGGAGCCTTCAGGGAACGGCAGCGGGCTTAGGATGGGTCGTCCATACTCCTTCTGATATACGGCATTTCAAAAAATGAGTAACCCATGTGTTGTCAGCTCTAATGGCAGAAGACTAGCGTTGTTGGAAGCTGTCTGGACAGGAGTAGAAGAAGAACGGAGGATGGTGTGCTTTGAATCGGACTATGCGCTTGTGATCAAGGCTGTCAGCTCTGGGACTTGTATACCGGAGCTCTGTGGAGTGGTGTCAGACATTTTATCTTTTGTGTCTATTTTTGAGTTTGTCTCCTTTGCTTGGATCCCTCGTGAGAGGAATGGCCAAGCCAATATGTTAGCAAAATCTGCTTTGATTTTTTTTTGGTAAGAATATGGGAGAATGACTCCCAATTTATTTAAAAAAGAAACTCAAACTTCAGCTTACAAGACAAGTTTGTCGTAGCCGCAACGGTCCAACAACATCCTCATGAACTAAAACAGCGACCTCAATCGGTGCCACAACAAAACTATGAAAACCAAACGGAAGAGAAAATGCAAGGTTAGCCAAAACATCAGCTAAGCGGTTTGCTTCCCTATACACATGAACGAATCGGACCAGCCAGTCCCTTGTCAAGAAGCCATGGCACAAGCGTACCAGGAAATACAGCGGATGAGTATCCCCAATCCCTATTGTAAGAAACTCCATCACCATCATAGAATCGACCTCTACCTCCAGCCTTCTCACCCCTTTCTCCCAAGCAACCACTAACCCATAGTACACACCCCATAACTACGCTAATGGTGTCGTACAACTACCTATATTAATCGTAAAACCACCACACCACTCGCCTTCTCCGTTTCGCATTGCTCCCCCTGCAGCCGCCGGCCCCGGGTTCCCATGTGATGCACCGTCCGTGTTCAGTTTCATCCACCCCACACAAGGTGGCTTCCATCGCACCATTATCTCAACCATATGTCTCTCCTTTATGTGAGCATTCTCTGCTCTATTCGCTGCTATAACTCCCTTAGCCAAGTCACGTAAGAACTTGACTCTATCTCTCCACAGTCGGGTATCACCAAATACATTTCCACATCTCCACTTCCATCCCCACCA
>NC_027751.1:44992092-44993588 GCF_000695525.1 Brassica oleracea var. oleracea | reverse complement strand
CGAATATAGTAGCCTAGCCCACAGAATACCACCACCTGCATTGTTGTCACATAGGTTCTTATATAACCATTCCAGTAACTGCATTCTGAAGAAAGCATCCCTTCTCGTTCTCGGAACAAATCTCTCCCATATACCTTTTATCGCAGGACAATCACGTAACACATGTATTATAGTCTCAATTCCTCCTCTGCAGACCTGGCATAAGTCAGTCCCAGTCAGGTGCCTTCTATGTCTCTCTGCATTCGTCATGATTGCTTGGTTTTCCACTAGCCAGAGAAACATTCGAACTCTCTCAGGTGCTACAACGCGCCACATAGATCGAAAGAAACTCCCCATCTGCGGTCTTGGATTCTCATCTCTTGTAAGCAAGGCGTATGCAGACTTCACCGTAAACTGCCCATTCGGAGTCTGCCCCCATGCCAAACGGTCCTTTGCTCCAGTAACAGTATCCACTACTACTGCCACAAGCTCTAGTCTTCTCTCGTCTCAGCTGTTACCAACCGGGTAATTCTATCAAAATCCCAACCTCCACCTTCCCCCCCACATATCTCTAACTGTTATATCTTCATATCCTTCTGGAAGCCCTGCAATCACTTCAGTCATGAGTGGTTGGCCTGCTATCCAACTATCCGTCCAGAACCTGATATTTCTCCCATTACCAGTGATCCAGCTATGGCCCACAAGAACCACTTCTCTTATCCCCATCACCACACTTTTCCATGTTGACGAGCTAGAGCTACTCCCTACCATCCAATTTGTGTCATGTATGTCCCCCACACTGTACTTACTTCGTCCACACCGTACTTACTTCGTAAAACTTTGGCCCATAAGCTCTCAGTATCGTGTAACAGACGCCATCCCACTTTAGCTAACAAGGCTTTGTTCATATCTCTCGACACCCTGATCCCCAAACCTCCAGCCGCCTTCGGTTTGCATATTTTATCCCAAGAGACTAAGTGTTATCCACTTCCCCACACAAAGCTCGTCGCTAGGCTATCAAGCTTCTCCAGTATACCAACTGGCATGCTAATCGTACTCATCGTATGCACCGGGATTGATGACAGAACCGACTTTGTTAATGTTACCCTTCCTGCAAGTCTTAATGTTTGTTTCTTCCATCCTGCTAGCCGTGAAGCTACTTTCTCCAGTACCTCCCCAAAAGTATCTTTATTAATTTTTTCTGTAGTATCGGCATCCCCAAGTATTTTCCCAGCTCCTTTGTTGATGCAATACCACTTTCTTTGCTTATTCTCTCTTCTCTTCCTCAAGAGACATTATTAGAAAAGAAAATCTTTGATTTCTGGAGGCTTATTTTCTGACCAGAGGCTTTACAAAACTTCTCCAACACTTTCCTGATCACTCGAATCTGCGTGACCAATGCCTCTGCAAATAGGATTAGATCATCTGCGAAGCAAATGTGAGATAGATGTGGACCACCTCTCGACAATCTTATCGGTTTTCATCTTTTATCCTCCACTGCTTTCTCAATCAGTTGG
>NC_027751.1:44991328-44992002 GCF_000695525.1 Brassica oleracea var. oleracea | reverse complement strand
CCCATTCCACAAAATACACATTGATGGACCAGACACACATTCCATAATCCTCTTGACCCAATTCTCAGACAAACCAGCAGCCCTTAGTGTATCTTCTAGAAAATCCCAATGCAGCCTTTCATATGCTTTTTTCAAATCTAGTTTCAGCAGCATCCAACCCTTGTGGCCTTGCTTCTTTTTCATCGAATGAACAACTTCCTGAACCACAACAATGTTATCCGCACTCAATCTACCCGGGATAAAACTAGACTGAGAAGGACCAATCAGTTTAGGCATAATACTCTTCAGTCTCCCTACCATGGCCTTCGTGATAGTTTTAAACAACACGTTGCAGAGACTTATCGGTCGAAACTGAGTAATATACTCAGGTTTCGTCACTTTCGGAATTAGCACCACGAGTGCATCATTAGTATTCTCTGGCAACTTCCCCGTCTCAAAGAAAAGAAGGACAAACCTGATCACAGATGCACCAACTGTCTCCCAGCACCTCTGATAGAAAACTGGTTGAAACCCATCCGGACCTGGTGCCTTGAATCTGCTCATAGCTCTCACCGCTTTCTCTACTTCCTCCGCAGAAAACGATTTGTCAAGATCCATTTTCTATTGTCTTGTAAGCCCCCACAAATATCCTCTCCATTAGCATTTGTATGTCTGTATCCACGTCTTCCAGAGAA
>NC_027751.1:44990524-44991228 GCF_000695525.1 Brassica oleracea var. oleracea | reverse complement strand
ACGTGCATCACCCTTAACCTCCGGTGTGAGCTGTAGATACAAAGGAGTGTGGTCTGATGCTAAGAAAGGTAAATGCCTCACACTTGCCTCATGCCACCTGAGTCTAGACTGGGCACAACATAATATTCTATCCAGTCTCTTCGCTACAAATGTGCTTTCAGTTTTCCCTCTTTTTCATGTGAATTGATTGCCATGAAATCCCATATCAATCAGTGACATATCATTTATCCAATCACCAAACTTTAGAGAATCCTCAGACAATCTCCCATTCCCACCACTGCTTTGATTGCAGATGGAACTTTGGTGGTTGATTGAGTTATTATTAATCCCAACTAACTCTTTAAGTTTAAATGAAATATGTGTTGAGCTTGAAACCGTAGAACCTTCCAGCAAATACAAAGTACCATGAATGAAACCTCTGAGAATCACATCTGAACCTCTATAGACACTCAGAACTCCATCTCCACTTGAATACTTGAAACTTGTGCTATCCAAAAGACTAACTGAGATCAAGTTCTTGGACATAGTTGGAACATGTCTAACTCCAGTCAACGTGCAGACTCTATCATCATGTGTCATGAGCTTAATAGAATTGATTCCTGCAATATCGCAAGCAAAGTCATTAGCCATCTTGATCTTGTCATCAGACACTGCCTCATACTCTGAGAACCATTCTCTCCTTGGACACATATGATAAGATGCGC
>NC_027751.1:44980223-44989629 GCF_000695525.1 Brassica oleracea var. oleracea | reverse complement strand
TCTGTCTACAAGAAGATCAGATCTAGTTTCTCTACGGCTGCTAACTAGGTTTAGAGGAGACATAAGATATATATAGTTGTGTCCCAGAAAACCCTAGCACTAGTGGGCCTAAAAAAGACTAAGGCCCAACAGATTCAACGCATTATTCAACAAGTAACCCATGTGTTGTCAGCTCTAATGGCAGAAAGACTAGCGTTGTTGGAAGCTGTCCGGACAGGAGTAGAAGAGGAACGGAGGATGCTGTGCTTTGAATCGGACTATGCGCTTGTGATCAAGGCTGTCAGCTCTGGGGCTTGTATACCGGAGCTCTATGGAGTGGTGTCAGACATTTTATCTTTTGTGTCTATTTTCGAGTTTGTCTCCTTTGCTTGGATCCCTCGTAAGAGGAATGGTCAAGCCAATATGTTAGCAAAATCTGTTTTGATTGCAGGTGGAACTTTGGTGGTTGATTGAGTTATTATTAATCCCAACTAACTCTTTAAGTTTAAATGAAATATGTGTTAAAAAAAAGATAAAGAATAAGGATACGATATTAATACTAAAACGTGTTTAATTGCATTGTCTATCTTTTAAAAATAAAACCCCAAAAGAAAACAAACCATGATCATTAAGTTGTATAAACGTAAATATCAATGTGTAAAGAAGACTACTCGCTCAAATAAAACGAAGACAAGTCAAAGAACAAGAAAAAACAAACCAGAGATTCAGACCAATCTGAAAAAGAAACATACACAAACAAAAATTAAAGAAATACAACATAACAAGATAACAGATGCGATTCATGTCCCAGCCTAGCGTGCAGCAGGGGTCACTTGTGTCCCGAAATCAACAGTCAATTGTAAGAAGTTCTTTGAGTCATCATCTTGAATCTCTCCTCTTGTCCTCAAATTCTCAGAGACCAAACACTCTTTAAGCACGTTCACAACTTTCGACTTGTTTGGTCTATCAGATGAAGAATGACTCACGCATGATATTGCTAGTTCAAGAATCTTCCAGGCTATATTAGAGTCATAATCTCGACCAAGGTTTGGGTCAACGATTTTCTCAATATCTCCACTGCTTATAAGAACCTTTAGCCATTCTGCTATATGAGTTTTTTCTCGAGTTCGCTCAATCACAGATCGGTTTGTTATGATTTCCATAAGTATGATACCGAAACTGTAGACATCGCTCTTCTCATTTAACCTATTTCTTTGGTAGTATCTGAAAAATAAAGTATTTTATGGAACTTAATGATTGAAAAAAGTTTTAAGTTACATTAGTTTTCTATGTATTGGAGAGAACTTACGCCGGATCAAGATATCCCGACGTTCCTGCCACTACTGTTGCTACCTGAGTTTCAGCTCCAACGGAAAATGATCTTGAAAGCCCAAAATCCGCAAGTTTGGCGTCAAACCGATCGTCTAATAGTATATTTTTACTTTTTACATCTCTATGAACCATTGGCGGCTCGCATGCCACATGCAAGTATTCTAAACCTATTTTGACACAAAATTTGGTAAGATCTTAAAGTTGAGAGATATATGATCTTTGCAATGTTATAAAAAGGGCAACTAAAATTGTTATGTTAGCAAGAATTAACCTTGTGCTGCCTCCACAGCTATTTTTAGTCTACTAGCCCATTTCAAAGTAGATCCAGCAGATTGTACTGTAAATGAAAATGCTAATTAAATCCTTAAATATTGAAGACTTATTGATTCATAGACTAATAAAGACACGGTTTGTATAAGTGATTAGTTACCTGATAAATGTTGTTTAAGGTTTCCATTTTCCATGTTCTCATAGATAAGTGCCAAGTGACCTCCTTCATCACAGTAACCAACAAGGCTTACCAAGTTTAGGTGATGAACTCTTAGAAGAAGCTCCACCTTTTGAAACTCTCAATACGACTTAAAAAAAGTTTTCTTGATCAAACAAGTGGAATAACGTTAAAGTACCTCTGCCTTAAATTCCTTATAACCTTCAACTGATGACTCCGAGAGAACTTTAACAGCTACGGGTTCGGTATCACTCAAAGAACCGTGGTAGACAACTCCAAATCCTCCTTCTCCTAGAACTCTTTTGAAGTTGTCCGTAAGTTCTACTACTTCTGAATAAGTGAACCTTTTCTTTTTGGAAAAGATTGATGACTTTCTTGGTAACTCTCGTGTACCAGCTGTGCCTGTACATGCGAGATCATAAGCAATGCCATTATCATATACAATGAAACCTAATATTTTATTAAGTCTGTGTATGCTTCTTCATGGATGATTCTGTTTGTCTATTTACCTTCTGATAGGGGTCTTTTCTTTCTGAAAATATAAAAGAGAACCAGCAAGGCGATAAGAACCAGGACTGAAGCAACCGATGCGATAACTGGTACTAAGACTTTCTTGTTATTATTGCATGAGCCGGAGAGACAAAGATTTGGATTTCCTTGAGTACTATAGAACAAGAACGTTACTAAATATACAAAAATTGTTAGGAAAATATTAATTTTTTAGGGAGAAGCTTAATTACGTCAATTTCAGGCCTTTCTTTTCTCTATCGCGAAGGGCTTTAGGAATTGGACCGGCTAAGCTATTCCAACCTAAGTTTCTGTCGAAACAGAGAACATTATTATATAGAAATCATTCACACATATATTTGGTGAAAATGTGTTACATTGCTTTCCAAGAAATATATATACTCACATGATCAACAATGACTCCATGTTGGCTAAAAACTCTGGCACTCCTCCAGATAGATTGTTATTCGACAAATCCCTAGTATTTGATGAAGATAAAAAAGTTAAGAAGCAATCTAATAGGTTCAAAAAAAAAAACATACTATGAACTCACAGTTCTTGTAGATAGGTTAGGTTTTGTATGCTAGATGCTATGACGCCGTTTAGTCCACTCGATGATAAGTACTCTCTGGTAATATAAACACACACATTTTCAGGTGTTAAACTTTACAAAATATATAGTTTAATTTGTGATTGTATAATCCTACAATGATATATGATTCTTTGCGGAACAGAAGCATTTGTGTAGCTGCAATTTACGCCCTCCCATTTAAACTGTCGAGGAACGCATGGATCTCCTTGCCAATCAATTCTATTCAGCTCATAAGTATCTTTAACATTCTGGACCGCCACAGCTAAAAATAAAACCAAAATTGATATACACAAACATAAATGTTAATACCACGTGCATGAAATCGATACTAATGATGATTGAGTTGACTAACCATCCTCTGGATTAGTTCCTGCGTCTGGGAACGGCATAATGATGTAAGCTTCCATAGCATTAATCATTGGTGGGAGGGTTGAGCTCTGAGTCGTAACAAGCTCCACTGTACATTGAGTACTATACATACATTTCAAAGGGGGTGTGTTGTATAGAGTCTCTAGCTGTAACTTCGGAGGGCGATAAGATGAAACTGTAATGTTTTGGTCGTTTCCCTTCCACACAATGTCGAATTCTCTTGTGTCGTTGCCTTGAAGTGTTTGTATCTCAGCGAAATGAAGGTAGATGAGTGCATGATAGTCACGGTTATCAACACTCCAATAAAAAGATAAATTTTCAGTGACGTTTTTGTTAACGACTGCCTTTGAAATTACATCTCGTGGTAGCTCATAAGGAGCAGAAGAGTTTACACTGAGGCTTGTGTTTATAAAATTAAACCCAGAATTGCTTCTTGGATTCCATTCACGATCATATGCATCTTTAGGATACCTGAAATAAATATAAATCCTATTCAAATATTTGTAATGTTTTACAAAACTTGCTTGCTTCTGAAGTAAAGTAAGGGCGGTTTGTTTCACCATCTATCATCTCCATCCAGCTGATCCATTTAGATGATCCAATTCCATTTAGATGATCCATCCAAATGATCCATCCAAATTTTGTGGGACTGTTTGTTTGTCCATCCAAATGGTTCATCTAGATGAATCATCTAAATGAATCTTATGTTTGTTTCTTTATCTACATTTTCATCCAGATGAGTAGTAAATAAATTACTAAAATACTCTTGTTTTATTTTAATCATATGTTTGATGTTAATTTTAACTATATTAAATTTTATTATTTAGTCTAAAATATATTTAGACTGAAATTATTTTATAATTAGCATTTTGAAATTCATAAATTATTATTTCACATAAATTTATAAATTTTTATTTAGATTTGTATTAAAAATTAACTACAATAATAACTTCTAATAAACAAAAAGTTTGATAAACATATACTTTAAAAAACTTTGAAATTTCAAACTAAAACATGATTAATAATAAACTGATTAAAATATTCAAATAAATATATCCAAAATTAGTTTTGCATTTTTTTGTGGATAACGCGATTTTTCGTTTTCGACGGAAATCGTGATTTTTCTTTTTCGACGGAAATTGCGATTTTCTGGTTTTGGTCAAGAAAACGCGATTTCCGGTTTTCCCGTTAGGTGGGAAAATGAGATTTTTCAGTTTTGGCGGAAAAACAAGTTTTTTTGGTTTTGGTGGGAAAATAAGATTTTCGGTTTTTGCGGAAAAAATGAGATTTCTGGTTTGGTGGGAAAATGGGATTTTCTGTTTTTGCGGGAAAACGAAGGGAAGGTGATTTTCTGGTTTTAGCGGGAAAACAAGACTTTTCAGTTTTGGCGGAAAAATGTGTTTTTGCGGCTTTAGCGGGAAAACATGCGTTTTTGCGATTTTGACGGAAAAATGTGTTTTTGTGGTTTTGACGGGAAAATGTGTTTTTAGGTTTTGACAGAAAAATACGTTTTTGTGGTTTTGTCATTTTTCATAAGTGACAAAATGATATTAGATTTAGGTTTGTAATTTGTGAATTATATCAGGGGTATAATAGATATTATACCATTTTGACGGAACCATCTAGACGGTTCAATTTGGATCAGCCAGTTGATTTTCAAAATTAAGCCTAAATTTTGAAAACTCATCCTGATAATCTATTGAGATGACTTGTTTTATTAATGCCTAAACAAACAAAATTCTTGTCTCCATCCAAATGATTCCTTTTGGATGGTGAAACAATCCAAATGACTCCTTTTGGATGGTGAAACAAACAGCCCGTAAGAAAAAAATACCGGACGGATTGACCGAGAGAATCGTCGCCAGCGTATTCTCGTTTTATGAGCTTCAAGGAGCCATTTGTAGTGATGTAAGTGTCATCTCTCAAGGGTCTTAGTTCCAAGGCTGAAATGATTGGTGTAGTATCTCTCAAGGGTCTTAGTTTGGGATGTGTATGATCTCTTCTGTTTTAGAAGAGAAAGAAAGATCAACTTTTGTCCATTTATTTGGACCTAGATAAAGATCAAATTCCGGGCCATCATTGAGCCCATCGTAATTCCCGTAGAGAAATTGAGCTTTGATAAGATATTTGGTGCCTGAAGTGACTTTAAGATTATAGCAGTTTCGTATTCCCTCTGGAAAATATCTTAGTACGTTGAATGCCTTAGAGGCTTCTTCCCAAAACTTTTCTACCCTACCACTTTGACCACCACCTTGCGTGAAGTTGGAATCAGATGTGTATGTTATTCCAGTTAACGGTTCGGTATAAGGAGATGCTGCGGGGTGTAATCCGCAATCCAAGTTGATGAATTCTGGTAAGAGATTGCACATAAATTCATGTCAAACATATTATAAGAAACAAAGGGAATTTAAATTCAAGACTTCTTAAAAGGGAATTTAAATTGTTTGAGAGAGTGTACCTTTGGGATCAGATTGAGCTTGAATTAGATGTGCAGTAGTGGCAAAAGACACAATGATCAGAGCTAGCAAAAGACCTTGAAGATTCTCCATTTTTTGGACAGTTTTTAAGTAAAATAGAAAACAGTTTTCGCCTCTCGGATTAGTTCCTCGTTCAGTTTAAGTCAAGATTATGGTTGATCCTTACTTTGACTTTTTGATTATAAAAGGTTGTTGACAGAAGAGAAACAACCGGGATAACTGGTCACCATGACCTCACAACGTGCTTACAGGTTATTTAATTAACTGCAATCCTATGTTTGAACAACAGCATAAAATTGTGACAGAAATAGACATGTAATGTATTATAACCATAAACAAGAGTACCTTGTTGGAAAAGTTATTCCTTAAATCAGAAACTGGTTACAACATTATTGTGTAACATCTTTGGTTGTGTATGGTTAGGATATCATACTAAAAGTCATAAACTCTTGCTCTCTTGTCTCTCTCTCTCTCTCTCTCTCTCTCTCTCTCTCTCTCTCTCTCTAGTTGGCAAAAAAAAGACAGTGACAATGAAGTTAAATTAAATGAAGCTTATAGTTTAATCTCTGCATTTTCCTTAGGTCAACAGCGACACCATTTACACGAGCCAAAGCAAAGCTGCAAGCTTGTACCTCATTTTCATCGTGTTCTTTTCATCAAATGTCAAATTCTCTGGTGTTTTTGCTTCGAAGTGTTTTTATAGCAGCAAAATAAAGTTATATGAGTGCTTGATCCTCATCGGTATCAACATTTCAGTGTAAATATTAATTCTCGCTCACGTTTTGTTATTGACTTCTTGTGGTAGCTCATAAGGAGTGGAAGCGTTTACATCACAACATATATATTTATCAAACGACGACGACTCAACTTCAGTATCACATGTTATTTGTGAAAAAAAACCTTAGCGATCATTGACAACAAACTTTTGGAAAATACAAATGGGAAGATTCATTTAAAATAAACTAGCAAGGATATATTTGGCGAGCTAACGAGCTTCAGGGATCACCTCGGTGTACATGTCCTTGCTGTAGTCCATAGAAGTTCTTAATTCAACATCTCGGCTTTCGCTTATCCTTGAATTTTCGGATATTAGACACTCTTTTAGACCTTTAGCAACTTGAGACATGTTTGGTCTTCCTATGGAAGAAGGACTCAGACAAGACATTGCTATTTCAATGGCCTTCCAGACAGAACCAATGTCATAGTTTTGATGGAGATTTGGATCCATAATACTTCCAATATCTCCTTTTGTTATCATAAAGCTGACCCATTCTACTAAGTGAGGCTTTTCGCGGGACTGCTGAATTATAGGACGGTTTGTAATGATCTCCAGTAATACTATTCCGAAACTGTATATATCACTCTTTTCTGTCAACCAATTTGTTTGGTAATACCTGAAAAGCATGGCATAGAAATTAAAACATAAAATATTCTTTGTGACCATGATCAAGTATCAAAAGGGACTGTAAATTTATACTATATGAAGTGAAACAATACTTACTCTGGATCAAGATATCCAGGAGTGCCAGCAACAACAGTTGACACATGTGTTTCATTTCCGGTGGGAAAAGATCTTGAAAGACCAAAATCAGCTAGTTTAGCTTGGAAATTTTGGTCCAAAAGTATGTTAGTACTTTTTATATCTCTATGAACGATTGGTGGTATGCATCCTGTGTGCAAGTATTCCAGTCCTTCATTGCAAATTAAAAATCCAGTAATTTCTTGGCAAATTTTAAAGTAATTCATATAGTGCCTTAGGTTTAGTATCAATTGCATACGCCAGAGGTCAAAAAATTAGGTGCGCCAGTGGAAACGTAATGGTTCCTTGTTTATTCACTCGAGAGTAACTTTGTACACAGTACATACCTAGAGCTGTATCCAAAACTATTCTTAGTCTGTTTTCCCAGCTCAAACAAATCCACCACGCTTCCCTGTATTAATCAGACATTAGTGCAAAATTGCTCAAAATACGATATTTTCTATAGAAAGGCTAAGACATCATATTATTTTCCAATATTTGCTGTAATCACTGATTATGCTTCTATTATTACCTGACAAATGTTGCTTTAGGTCTCCATTTGGCATGTACTCGTATGGTCTCCTTCATCACAATACCCAACTAGACTCACCAGATTTATATGGTGCACTCTCATAAGCAGTTCCACCTAAACCAACCATCCATCAGCTAAGAGTAATAACAAGAGATATGTTTCAATTAAATCACTGAGCCAAAGAGGACCTCAGCCTTAAAATGCTTATAGCCTTGAGATGATGATTGGGACAGCAATTTGACAGCTACTTGTTGGGTAACATTAACACAACCGTGATAAACAACTCCAAACCCTCCTTCACCGAGAGCTCTGTCAAAGTTATTTGTCACTTGTTGAACCTCAGTATAAGTAAACCTAATCTTCTTCGAAGCGAATGACGATTCCGGCTGGCTAGTATGCCCAACATCCGGTACGGATATACTTGGTGGAGCAGCTGAATCTACACAGTAAAATACTTGGTTTTGCAGGATATAATTTTATGAAATTTCTCTGATGATTGTATGGCTTAAGACGTACCTGAAGGCAGTTTTTTCTTTCGGAAAACAAAAATAAGAGCCACCACAACCGGTATAGCAAGCAGAGAGGCAGCTGATGCAAAAGCCGGTATCAAGAATTTCTTTTTCTGCTTTTCTTGATTGCATAAACTAGTTTTGCACAAATCTGGATTTCCATCAAGTCTACAAAGTACATGCGATATATTGAAGATGTTAAGGAACACGCAATGGAAGATGTTAAAGTATGTTTTATCTTCAGACCGAGTATTTTTAGGCTTTGTAGTTTCTGAACAAGAACTACCATTTCTACCCCATTTCTATATAATTAGCAAATGATACAGAGAATGAAAAAACTTACTTTAATACAAGTCCTTCCGTTACACTATCAAGAAGAGCCTGAGGAACTGAACCGTTGAGATTGTTCCCACTGAAGTTTCTGTACAAAAAATTATCATAATTACAAACATACGCAAATCCAACAAAAACACATTGAAAAAGATGTTTAGGATTTATGCTTTCTATAAAATTACATCAAGGTCAGCGATTTCATGCTGGCAAGAAAACTAGGCACTGGTCCAGTCAAATTGTTGTTCGATAAGTCCCTGCAGTTGCATGCAGAAAATACAAATGATTGGCTTACATGTGTTAAAATATATCATTCTTGGTTTAATTACTCAACACTTGGAGATACTTACAGTTCTTGTAATTGTGTGAGATTCTGTAAAGCTAGAGCTATGCTACCAGTTAATCCACTTTCTGACAGGTTTCTAATTATAAAAGCACAAAAACACTTTACAAATATTTGGATACCGTTAAGATTTGAGAGAAGGTTTGTGAGAATGTGTTGTGTATTTCTTATTGCTTACACCATTATATATCATACAAGGTGGAGTCAAAGGGAGAATTGATTACAAAGATACTCTACATAATAACATGGTCAAACTCATAAAGACTAAGGTTGAATGGGCCTTCCATGTGGCTGGATGTAAACCTCCAATGGACTCTAGTCTTGTACTTGTATGGTCTAGGTTATGGACCATCCACTTCATGATTCATAACACTCCCCCTTGGATGTCATAACCATATAGGGCTTGTAACATGCTAATTTTGCCTCATTAAAACCTCTCCCGGAAAACCCAAAACCCAATGTGGTAAAA